>NC_060277.1:116254090-116267662 GCF_021613505.1 Equus quagga
GGCTGGAGGGCGCCGTGGTCACCACCACAGTCACACTACAGGTTGGAGGGCGCCGTGGTCACCACCACAGTCACACCACAGGTTGGAGGGCGCTGTGGTCACCACCACAGTCATACAGAAAGTCCCTTAACTTTAACCGGCTTCATAGGATCTCAAGCTGGGGACATAAGAACCTCCGCAGCATCTCACAGCCCTGCAGAAGATTCTGGATCCCAGCGTTTCACAGCCCTGCAGAAGATTCTGGATGTCCCGGCATCTCACAGCCCTGTCGAAGATTCTGGATCCCGGCGTTTCACAGCCCTGCAGAAGATTCTGGATGTCCCGGTGTCTCACAGCCCTGTCGAAGATTCCAGACCCTGGTGTCCCACAGCCCTGAGGAAGATTCCGGACCCCAGCGTCCCACAGCCCTGCAGAAGGTTGCAGATCCCGGCATCCCACTGCCCCGTGGATGGCTGCAGATGTCCTGGCGTTTCATAGCCCTGCAGATCTCTGCTCAGACAACCACCGTAGTACTTTATTCACCCAGAGTTTCCAACTCCAGTATGGTGGGGGAGGGGCTACTTTGTTGAAGAAGCACCAGACATTTACAAAATTTTAGCAAAGGTATAATTTAAAACATAGAGTGAAGTGCAAGGATCTAAGTGTGCGTGCGGGTCGGTGGCTTATGACAAATGTACCCATGTAACCCACCCCGTCAACATGCAGAGTATTTCCATCACCCAGAAAGAGCCCCTGTGCCTGCTCCCCAGAGAAACCAGGGTTCCAGCTCCTACCACCGTGGACCAGTTCTGCCTGCCAGAGACGTTACCTAAGGGGAATCCCACAGTCTGCATGCTTCTGTGTCTGGTTTCTTTTCTTCACCATTTTTTGACATTAACGCACATTCTTACAAGCATCAGTAGCTTGTTTCCTTTAATGCTGAGGATCGCTCCATTACAGCAAACTCTGTGTATCCATCACCTGTTGATGACACTTGGGTTGTTCCTGGTTCTTGGCTATTATCAGTAGTGATGTGTTGAGCAATGTTTTCATTTCTCTTGCATAAACACCTAGACATGGAATTGCTGGCTCACAGGCCAGGGGTCAATTTAATTAATAAAAAGTGCCAAACAGTTTTCCAAAGAGGATGTACCATTTGCACGCCCAAGAACAGTGCATGAGAGTCCCGGAGTGCCACATCCTCACCACCACGTGGAATTGCCAGACAGTAATTTTAATCTTTCTAGTGGGTGTGTAGCGGGTGTAATTTGCATTTCTCTAACGGGAACAATAAGCACTTTTTCATGTGCTCATTGGCCGGTTATATATTATTGCTTTGTGAAGTGTTGGTTAAAGTATTTTGCCTATTGTTATTAGATTGTCTTTTTATTACTAGGTGGTGGAGTATGCCCTCCATACTGGTCCTCTGTCAGACATATGGACTGTGAATATTTTCTCCCAGTCTGGTTTGCCTACTTATTTTCCTAATGAGTAAAAGTTTTATGAGCAAAAGTTTCAAATTTTGATGAAGTCCAATTTATCAATTTTTAAATGATTCTTGTGTCCTTGCTAATAAATTTTTCCCTGTCCCAAAGTTGTGAAGATATTCCCTGAAGTGTTTTCTTTTAAAGCTTTCTATTTTAGCTGCTTCTATATTTATATCTTAGATCCATCTCGAATTAATTTTTCTATATGATGTGAGATTCCTTTTTTCCCCATAAGTATATCCAGTTTTCTGTTTGTTGAAAATATTTCTCTTTTCCCATTGAATGCCCTTGGAGACGTGGTTGAAAATCAGTGGGGTGTATAATTGTGTGTCTATTTCTGGACTCTGTCTCATTGATCTCTTTGTCTGTCTCTATGTATTGATACACTCTCCTGATTGCTATACCTTCAGAGGAAGTCTTAAAATTGGGCACTGCGAGTCCTCAAATTTTGTTCTTTTCAAGGTGATTAGGCCATTCTGGGTCCTTTGATTTCCCACGTGAATTTCAGAATCAGATGATCAGTTTCATTAGGATCACATGGAATCTACAGATCAGTTTGGGGGAGAACTGACATCAACAATACTGAGTCATCCAATCCACGAATGTGGTACATCTCCCATCTATGTAATAATTTTATTTCGTTTCTCTCAGCAATGTTTTGTGATTTTTAGAGGCTATACATACCTTGTTAAATTTACCCATAAGTTTTATTTTTGATGCCATCATACATTTTTTTAAAGCTGCATTTTTATTTTTTTAAAGATTGGTACCTGAGCTAAGAACTGCTGCCAATCTTTTCTTTTCTTCTGCTTTTTCTCCCCAAATCCCCCCAGTACACAGCTGTATATTCTAGCTGTGGGTCCCTCCAGCTGTGGCATGCGGGATGCTGCCTCAACATGGCCCAGCGAGCAGGTGCCATGTCCATACCCAGGATCCGAACTGGCAAAACCCTGGGCCGCTGAAGGGGAGCACATGAACTTAACCACTTGGCCACGGGCCAGGCCCTAAAACTTCATATTTAAATTGTTCATTGCAAGTCTATAGAGTATGTGTGTGTGTGTCTGTAAATATATATATCCTGAACTTGGGTCCTGGAAACTTGCTAAATTATTGCTTCTGATTTCCTATGAAACACAATCATGCTGTCTACAAACGAGGACAGTTTTATTTCCACTTTCTAATGCTTGTATCTTTTCTTCTTCTTGTCTTACTGTGCTCACCTCTGTCACAACATTGAACGGAAGTCGTGAGCTTTCACCTTGCTGACCCCTGATCTTAAGAGGGAAAGCTGGGCCGGCACCATGGCCAAGTGGTTAAGTTCATGTGCTCCGCTGCGGCGGCCCAGGGTTTCACCCGTGTGGATCCTGGGCACGGACACGGCACTGCTCGTCAGGCCATGCCGAGGCGGTGTCCCACGTGCCACAACCAGAAGGACCACAACTACAATATATACAACTATGTACAGGGGGGCTTTGGGGAGAAGAAGAAAAAAGAAGAAAATGATTGGCAACAGATGTTGGCTCAGGGCCAATCTAAAAAAAAAAGAAGAGGGAAAGCGTTCAGTCTTGAACTATTAAGTGTGGGGTTAGCTGGAGGTTTGTGTAGCTATTATCAGATTGAGAATGTCTCCTTCCAGTTTGCTGAGATTTTTTTAAAAATTAGTAATGGGTATTGAATTTTGTCAAATGTTTTTTCTGCCTCCATTGGGTTGATCACCTGACTTTCCTCCTTTATCCTGTCAGTGCAGTAAATCATACGAATTGAGTTTTGACTTTTGAACCTGACTTGTATCCATGATACATTATCCTTTCATGTATACTTGTGAATTTGATTTGGTAATTTTTTTTTCTTTTTTTAAAAATTGAGGCCTGACGTGTATCATATTTGTTTGGCAGTATTTTGTGAATGACTTTACATCTACTTTGACAAGGGATTTTGGTCTGCAATTTTATTTTCTGGAATGTTCTTGCAGCAGTTTGGTATCAGAGTCAAGCTGGGCTCATGGAGTGAACGGGGGCCTCCCTCCCAGCACCAGAAGATCCTTCTCCTCTTCTGTTTTCTGAATGAATTTCTGTAAGGTTGGTATTACTTCTTCCTTAAATCTTCGATAGGATACATCAGTAAAGCCATCTGGCTTGACTTTTCTTTATGGAAAGTTTTAAAATTACTAATCTAATTTCTATTTATAGTTTAAGTATCTGTAGGATCCACAGTGATGTCTCTTCTTTCATTCTCAATATATTGGTAATGTGTATTTTCTTTTCTGTTTTAAGTTAATCTTGCTAGAGGTTTGACAATTTTATTTCAAACAATCAATTCTCGGTTTTGCTGGTATTTTTCTATTGACTGTCCATTTTCAATTTCAGCATCTTTCACTTTTCATTTCTTTCATTTTATTTACTTTGTGTTTATTTTGATATTACTTTAGTAACTTTTAAAACTGGAGACTTAGATAATTGCTTAGTTTCTTCTCTTATGAGCTTTTAAAGCCATACAATTTTACTGTAAACTCTGTTTTATCTAAATTCCACAAATTTTGACATATCATTTTAATTGTCATTGAATTAAATATTTTTGGAATTTCTTTTGTGATTTTTTTCCGCTTGGTTGCTTAATTTCCAAATATTTTGGATTTTCAACATGTCTTACTGATTTCTAATTTAATTCTGTGTGGTCATAAAACATACCCTGCATGATTTCAATCATTTGAAATTTATTCAGATTTGTTTTGTGGTCCAAACTATTGTCTATCTAGCACTTTAAAAGAATGGTGACTCTGCCACTGAGTGTAGCGTTCTGTAAATGTCAGTTAGGTCAAGTTGGTTAGTACAGATTACCCCTAGTTCTATCAATTTCTGAAACAGAAGTTAAAATCTCCAACTGCAATTGTGGATTTGTCTATTTCTCCCTTTATTTCTGTCAGTTTTTGCTTCATGTATCTTGAAATTCTGTGATTGGGGTAAAAACATTCAGGATTGTTATATCCTCCTGCGAAATGACCTTTTCGCCATGTGTGCAAATCGCACTTGCATTGACTCAGGTTCATGACACAAATGCCCAAACAACAATGTTCCACGAGAGCTCTTCTACCAAAATTCAGATTTAACGAACAACAAGAGAAATCACATCCTTTTGCTTAAAGCTGGAAACAAAGAAGCTAAGTTTTAATGTTGAACAACACAAGCGCCAGAGTTAAAGGACCTCCCAAGTTGATATGGATGCTGGGATCTGGGACCCCCACACATGACAAATGGCATCACACCTGTTGTGACAGTGGACATGGCACCCTCCATGTAAGTGGACATCAGCCCTCCCAGGACAGAGGATCCCAGTTGAGAAGCCACACCTTCCAGCAAAGCTCATGCCCTCTGGGGGAAGAACAGAGTCGCCAATCCTTCCGAAACACCAGTACACATCCTGTGTCAAGCTCTTTACGTTCAGAGCATCCGCTACCAACAGTCCTGTCTGAGGCCCATTCCTCCCCATTCCCCAAAGTGAACAGTGTTATGGCAGCGAGACACCACGGGGAACACACACTTGTAGTTGTGAGAAAAATGTAAAATGCACATGCACCTGCACACGCATGCACACAGAGACGCACACACACGCACACGCATGCACAGTTCAAACTAACTCTCCATCACTCTTGCTGCATTTCCCCACCTCTCCTGCCCGTCCCCAGCAGTCAGCCTAACGCACACCCAGCCACAGTGGCTCAGGCCGGCAGCCTCGGAGCCTGAGGGACCCCTGGGCTGTGCCTGACGAAAAGAGGGAGAGAGGGAGTGCATGGCCTCCCTGTGCTGCCCCAAGTAGGGGGTGTGGCTTAACTGCTGTCCATGGCTGCCCTCCCCTCGTTGGGGGGGGGGGAGTTGTCCCCAGCCCCCGCCATCAAGTCAGAGGTGTGCAGGGCTCACCGTGAGAGTCCTCTCAGCTCAAAGCAAGCGAGAGCAAGACTTCAAGGACAGCCACACTGGATTCTACCTCACTTTAAAACTGTGAGAAGAGATACTTGGCCCCACCCTGGGGACCCTGGTCCTCAGACCCGGAGATGACCTCCTTCCACGAAGGCCCCCCCATACTTCTGGATTTCCTGCCTTGGGGCAGAGACTCAGCCTGGTCACCTGTCTGCCCCCGACCCTGGCCTGGACCTCGGCCGGCCCCCAGCGTCTGGAGCCTTGGGACCTACGTACTCGAGGACAGAGTGTGTGGCCGCCTTCGGGTGGTAGCGGTAGATGAGGAGGCTCTGGTCCACTCGGACGACCCCGCCGCCCTTCCTGAGGTGGCTGTAGAAGAAGAGCAGGTCCTCGGGCACACCCTGCAGGCAGGAGGAGAAGCATCAACTGTCGCGGCGTCTCTGCTCACAGCGGAAATGCACCCGTGCCCCATGCGCTCTGTGTGCACTCTAACTCAGGTGACCGGAGACGGAAATCCGCCTGGGGTCCTAGGCCGTCCAGCTCGATACACGGGGCTTCAGTGCATGAGTGACATGCCAGCGCCACCAGCACATGGATGTTGCTGGGCAAGAGTGACCATACGAGACAAGACGGTGCCAAAGGGGCCGAGAGAAGCCCCACGTGACCCTTGCTCGCGGCCTCCAGCTTGAGAAGCACCCGCCAACAGGGGCTTGGCTCCGACGGGGCCCGCAGAGCTTTACATGGGTGCTCCTGTCCCGTGAGAGCTCAGGCCCCCTCCCCGAGTCTAGAGAAGACAACAAAGGGGCAGCCCGCCCTCCGCTCATCAGGGCCGGGCATCGGGGCCTGCGGCCGCCCTGCTGCCCCTCAGGCCAGCCTGTCTCAGCCTTGAGAACAGACAGCGAGTCAGCTCCCCCAAACTTTCTTACATTCAAAGCGACAATCGAGTGAGCAGAAGGGTCTGAGCCATGCTCTCCCCTGGCTCCCAGCAGCAGCCGCTGAGGTGAGTCCAGCAGGTGGAGCCATTGACGGCTAGTGCCTGGCCTCAACGTCGCCAGGATGCATCACTCCAGGCAAAGGCTGGTCTTCTGACAGTGTCGTGGCCATCGCTCACTGACCGGCCTGTGCTGCCTCCTTGGCCAGCTCTCCAACCCCGAGCTTGGTTCAGACACGGCAGTGCCAGGGCCACAGCCGCTTCCAACAAAGCCACAGCTCCTTAACCCTGGCTCCCTGGCTCTCCAGGCCGGCCGTTTCCAAGAGGAAGGCGGCACAGAGCCTGGCCCAGTCACCCTGCGGCGAGACGGGACCCTTGTGGGATGGCACCTCCTCGCCAGCTCCCGAGGCCCAGGCCGGGCCTGTTTGCAGGGTCAGCGATACCAACACAGCTTGTCTGCTGCTCCTGGGCCGAAGACGATTCAGAATAGAGCCACGGCTTCCTGGTCAGGCCCGGACACTGCCTGAGCACCGCCCCTGGGGCAGCGGACTCGCGAGGTTCCTGACTCATTCTCAAAGTCAGCCCTGAAACGCTGAGGTTAGCGCCCAAGTTGTCTGCCCTGTCATTTTATAAGCCACCGCCAACCTCTGGGCGTGTGAGCCGAGATTGGAAGGTCACCCTCACGGGAGCCAGGCAGAGAGGGCTCACCCGGGAAAAGGCCCCAGCACAAACCCCACCATCGCAGGGCGGTCCTGCGAGGACATGGAGCGGACGTCTCGTTGCCAGCATCCGGGGCTTCGCAGACCAGCGCACAGTGACTCAGTGGAGTACCGTGCAGTAGCTGAAGTGGCTTTTACAAAGACCATGACGATGTGAAAACATCTACAACAAAACACTACGTTGGAGATCAAGTTTCAAAACTGTGTCGCAGCTCTGCTGAAGCTTGTCCACAGTGAACACAGACGCAGCTCAAAGCAGTTGTGAGTGATGGGCTCACGGTGATTTCTGTATTTTTCTTTTTTCCAACTTTCTGCACTTTCAAGGGCACCTTTAAAGAGCACACTAACCCTGAGCACTTCATGGGTTTAGGAAAGAGAGAAAGATGTTCTCTCCTCTCATGACCTGGAAGAACTCAATCCTCCGAGTTTCCTTATTTCTGGCAAAAAGAAAAGTGAGGATTTATTTAGAGGAGGCACGGGCACTGCTGCTCCTGCAGGTGAAGGGGTCTGTCCCACTTAGCGCCCTCGCCACCTGGCCAGTGCCCCAGTGCCAGCAACCAGCTCCCTGACAGGCGCCGGTTCATTTCATGAAGAGTCCAGCTCCCCTGATCCCCTGACTGGCTGGAAACTGCACCAGAGGCTGCAATGGGAGGAAAAAGGCCACGCGGCCTGGAGAGTCAAGGAAGGTGTGGGTAACTGAGAGAAAATACCCCATGGAGACGGGGTGTCCACGCTGCGGGGGGAACACGGGAGCTCTAAGCTGGAGTCACCCCGGGAGGGACATGCCCCCGGTGCACAGGGGGTCCCGGTGGGTGAGAAGGTGGCTGGGCAGGGCAGGAGCACCCCCAAGGCCTGGTGACAAGGGACCCCAGGCTCCTGGAGGACAGGAGACACCACCCCTCCTCCCGGCCCCTCCCAACACACTCCAGGAAAGCCGCTGCACTTCACTGCAGGGACGGAGGGGGCGGCACGAGTCAGGAGTCGTGCGGACTGCCTGACAGTGCCGAGAACGCACAGGCGGACGTATTTACCCACACGGAGCCCGTGTCAGAAGAACAGAAGACCAAACACTTCCGTGGATGCAAACCCAACCCTCCCCCAAAACAAGAGCAACCACCAAACCCCAAGCCATGGGGCAGCTGACGCGTGAGGACAGTCCTCCATACGAAACCGCACATTCACAGAACATGGTGCAGAACTCGAGGAGGCCCCTCTCAAGCCAGAGACTCAGTGCCAAACAGGCAGATGTGCACGAGGCCTGAAGACAGCAGGGGAGCGCTCAGCCACCCGGGGACGACGCAACTCTCACGGCGTGGGGCTTCCTTTGGGACAAAACGGTTCTAACATCAGATCGTGGTGATGGTCGTACTTCCCTGCGAATTTCTAAAATACACTGAGCTGCACGTTGTAACAGGTGAATCGTATGGTATGCGAATTATACCCCAATAAACCTCTTAAATAAAAGAGGGTTGGCTAAACTCAAAAAAGAAATAGAGGAAAAAGAGAAAATTATATGAGAGATGAAGACTAAATTACAAGGTCCTCAAAGGAAAACAGATTTGAATAAAACTAAGGACACTGAAGAAATGTAGGAAAATAAATAAGAAAATAAAAATTATATAATCAAAGAAGTAAAAAGGGTTACAGAGAAAGTTGTTGAAATGGAAGATGGTCATAGAGAATCCAGCCAGCATGTAACCAGAGTCTTAGGGCCACAAAGAGAGGGACTGGGTGGGACACGCCTCTACGAATGTTTATCTTCT
This sequence comes from Equus quagga, assembly GCF_021613505.1. Taxonomy (NCBI): domain Eukaryota; kingdom Metazoa; phylum Chordata; class Mammalia; order Perissodactyla; family Equidae; genus Equus; species Equus quagga. The sequence continues at coordinate 116,262,884 of NC_060277.1, forward strand.
GACACAAGTGGAAATCATGCAGCAAAACATGGATGAGATGGGAAAGAGGGAAATAGAATGAGCTCGTTGGTTGTTGTATAGACAATGGGTGGGAGTCAAAATACCTTTAAAAACTGAAAAAAGGCAGAGTAGAAAAGCTTTCAGAAGAATGCCCAGGATGGATAGAGACACCTCTAGACCAAGATAGAGACCTCTTTCAATGCCAAGAGAAATTTAAAACACAAGGGCAGGTGACGGCTTCCGGCTCTGGCTGGCTGAGCGTGCGGCCTTGTAGGAGGTCTGTACCCATGAAGAAGGTCAGGGCCTTCAGGGTGGGGGGACCAGCACAGACTCGCGAGGTGGGCGGGATGAAGTGGACAAAATCCTACCGTTCCCAAGTCCTCAGGACAGAATGTGGGACGAGCAGGACAAGTGGAAGTGAGGGGAAATCTCAGAGACCAAAATGGGAGAAAACACCCACCCCACATACCCAGCAAAGAACACCAACAATTCAACAATAAAAACAACCCCCTTAAAAGTGGGCATAAGATCTGGACACCCCACAAAATAACACACAAGTAGCCAATCGGCACATGAAAAATTGCTCAGCATCGTTAGTCATGTTGGAAACGCAAATTAAAACATAACGAGAAGCCACAGAACTCCGGCCAGAAAGCTGCCCCTGGAGGGACAGACACCAGCCACTGGAAGACGGCCGAGGACGGGCCACCACGCCTGGGGTGGAAACGCATAAAACCAGCAAGCACCCTTGTGCTGCAATTCCAGGCCTGGGCTGCTTCCCAGCAGACTCGAAAGCTCGTCTGGGAGCTCTGTTGTGCTGGGCGGCCGTCCTTCCTGGCCACCCGTCCCCCTGCGGCAGTGACAGCCCCCTCCAGGCCGACCCGCCCAGGCCAGGCCTGCCCTCAGCGGAGCTGCATTCTGAATCTACAAAACTTTTCTTCCTGTTTAAGGGCCTGAAGGGCTGCCTCCTGGGGGCCCAGCAGCTGAGGCTGTTTACCACGGCTGGAGGCCGTCCTCGCCACCATCACACCACCTCCGAGTCTCAGACTCACCTCCGCACGCTGCCTCTGCGAGTGCGTTTCCCGCCAGAAACCCGTCCTGCCCTGTGGCTCGCGAACACCGTTCCCACGCCCCACAGCCAGCTCATCCTCCGAATCCTGCTGCCACCCGGACCCCTGCTGCATCACCTGGACATTGACTGTTCCCTGCTTCGGGCACGCACCCTTCTCTCCACAGGGCACGAAACACAGCCGTGGTTCTGCACAGGCCTTGGAGGGACCTCGATGCCTCCCTAAGGCCAGGGAGGAGTTGAGGGGCGGTGCCCACACCCAGGCCCAGCTCTCAGGGCGCCAGTGTCCACCTCACAGGGCACACCATGAACAACTGTTCAGCTCAGCCTGTTTCTTTGGAGAGGGCCTGAAGGAACCATGGGAACACTTCACGTCCTCGTCCTGACGGTGAACTCTGCTGCCATCTGTGACATGCCTCCTCACGCCCCAAGCCCTCACCTGCTCCAGCTATGACCCCATCACAGCCCTGGTCCTGGTGCCTGATCCCTGATCTCTGCTCCCTGGTCCTTCATCCCTGGTCTCTGGTCTCTGGCCCCTGATCTCTGGTCCTTGGTCCCTGAGCCCTAGTACAAAAGGAGGGAATACACCTTTTTTTCCTCCAGGAGCTTCCTCTCCAGGCAGAATTAACTTGAGCTGAGTCCTGACATGCTTCCGAATCTAAGGATGCATCAAATCCTTAAAGCAGTGTCTCTCATGGAATGTCTCCTGGTGACCATTTCTGCAGGAGACCATGAGCAGCAGGTCCTTGGATTCAGCTCCAATAAGAGCAGTGGTTTTCGTGGCACCTGCTTGGAGTTAGGGAGCCTTGCTGGGGTGTCCCTTTGCCCACGTTGTTGTCTTACTTTCAGGGAGAAAGCAAGCTGAGAGGCCACCCCACCTGGAAAACAAAGCCTTGGCCCCTGCAGCCCCTGGTGAAGCGGGGGTCCCTGGGGTGGGGGCTGGATCTCTGGGTGCAGGGTGGTGCCACACGTGCACAAGCTCTCTCCACTCATATGTATTTGGGGAGAAACAGGAACACAAGATGGTGCCCGACAGGCTAAAATTGTGAGTTGTGACTCCTCCAAGAGAATGACCAGGCCTCCCATCCCAGCTGCATGGGGAGAGGGGAAGGTCAATTGGGAACGGGGCAATCACATGTCCACCAGGCGTGACCTCGGCCAGAGACAGGAGGAGCGCAGTAGGCCCACGGCAGAAACGCTCCTTGCTTGGGCCAATCCTGGGCCGCAAGGGCTGTGTGACCTTGCTAGTGACAGCCTGGCATGGTGGCAGACCCGCTGGGCGGCCAGCCCCTGGCGCAGACACTGATGGCTGGTCTCTCAGGAGATCTTGTTTATAAACTCCTGGGGGGCGTGTCCGGGTGGCTGTGAGGGGCTGTCTGGCCAAGGCAGTGTGGGGGACGGCAGAGCGGCCAGCCTCTCCCTCCAAATGAGGCTGTGTGAACAACAGGCAGGGAGGGAGTGGTGGGGTAGAGGGATGTGAGTGGGATCAGGGAGGGGGTCGGCCCGGAGCCAAGGGTCCATGTGGCTCCTATGCAGTTGGTGAACAGTTGACCCTGCTGTCAAGAGGATGGAATGAGGCTCAGAGTGAGAAAGGCTGTGGCCAAGGCCCCAGGGCAGGTGGTCGAGCCTGGGCCTGAGTCAACACCCACAGCTTGTGGCCTGGGCCCTCACCACCTGCCCTGGGGCCTTGGCCTAGACCCTCTGTTGGCCTTTGTGCATCCAGGCTCCCTCCTGGCCCTGGCCCAGCAGTGGGGGGGGCCACGGGCCCTCATCAGAAGTCAAAACAGCGAAGGCTTGAGGGGCCTCGACAGGCCCAGTGCACCGTCTCCCCCCATGGGGACCAGACCTCAAGTTCTCAAAGCCAATCTAAGGGGGCTCATGGGAAAATAAACTAATTGACCCTAAGAACTAGATTTTAATCGGGAGCAGGAGTGGGGACTCTAAGACTGTCTGGCGAGGGAAGAGTGGGCAGGTCAGCGGCTGGGTCCCCACTCCTAGGCCAGAGGCTAGAGACCAGGGTGAGCTGAGCTCCTGCAGGAGACAGCCCCACACGAGGGTGAGGGTGCAGAGGAAGGAGCCAGGCTCAGTCTGGACACCAATGCCCAGGGGCTGCCTCCCCCACAGGGAAGGATGGGTTGCTCCTCTCCTGCTGTCACCCAGAGGCAGCACAGCCGACACCGTCCACATTCTACCCTTTCCCACAAAAAGCTTTCAGACTAGGATGAGGTAACCTGGGGCCTGGGCCAGGGCAGGTGCGACTCAGGCGTCCTCAGCCTTCACACAGAAATCCCCTGCTTTCTGCAAAACAAACACAGTGCTCTCTGGGCAGCTCAGCACGGCAGGGCAGGAGAAGTGCTGGGAAGACCTTCACGGAAGGCCATCTCCAAATCCCGGGACCCCGGAAGTGCCCACGGGGTAGGGCTGGGTGCGGGGACCCACAGAGGAGGTGACAGCGCCTCCTCCCACCCCAGAAGGGGAATCCACAACGGGACCCACACTTACCTGCCCGCCCTCGTCAAAGGGGCCCACATGGGAAAACCACGCTCGAGAGCAGAACCAGGTGGGCATGACGACAGTGGGGCCATGGGAGGTGAACACCTACAAGCAATTAATATGGAAGAATTAACAGAGAAGAACAGCTGGGCACACAGTGTGCAATTTATTTCCCACAGAGTGTCATTCAGAGAGCAACCAGCGATTTCGAGGTCCCCTCTCGGTAGATGCAACGATTCATGAGATATTACAGCCAGATCAACGGAGTCCGGCCACCAGAGAACAGAAGGGGGAGGGGCCAAGAGGAAATCAGTGGACAAATCCAGCCAACCCCGGGCCCTTCTTTCGGGATAACGCTCATTCCACCCCGAGTCCTTCTGGAGGGATAACGCTCATTCTACCCGAGTCCTTCTGTCGGGATAACGCTCATTCCACCCGGAGTCCTTCTGTCGGGATAACGCTCATTCCACCCGGAGTCCTTCTGTCGGGATAACCCTCATTCCACCCCTAGTCCTTCTGTCGGGATAACGCTCATTCCACCCCGAGTCCTTCTGTCGGGATAACGCTCATTCCACCCCGAGTCCTTTGTCAGGATAACGCTCATTCCAGCCCGAGTCCTTCTGGCGGGATAACGGTCATTCCACCCGAGTCCTTGTCGGGATAACGCTCATTCCACCCCGAATCCTTCTGTTGGGATAACGCTCATTCCACCCCAAGTCCTTCTGTCGGGATAACGCTCATTCCACCCCGAGTCCTTCTGTCGGGATAACGCTCATTCCACCCCAAGTCCTTCTGTCGAGATAACGCTCATTCCAGCCCGAGTCCTTCTGTCGGGATAACCCTCATTCCACCCGGAGTCCTTCTGTCAGGATAACCCTCATTCCACCCGGAGTCCTTCTGTCAGGATAACCCTCATTCCACCCGGAGTCCTTCTGTCAGGATAACGCTCATTCCACCCCGGGCCCTTCTTTCGGGATAACGCTCATTCCACCCCAAGTCCTTCTGTTGAGATAACGCTCATTCCAGCCCGAGTCCTTCTGTCGGGATAACCCTCATTCCACCCGGAGTCCTTCTGTCAGGATAACCCTCATTCCACCCGGAGTCCTTCTGTCAGGATAACCCTCATTCCACCCGGAGTCCTTCTGTCGGGATAACGCTCATTCCACCCCGGGCCCTTCTGTCGGGATAACGCTCATTCCACCCCAAGTCCTTCTGTC
>NC_060277.1:116267672-116278073 GCF_021613505.1 Equus quagga
AGTCCTTCTGTCGGGATAACGCTCATTCCACCCCGGGCCCTTCTGTCAGGATAACGCTCATTCCACCCCGGGCCCTTCTGTCGGGATAACGCTCATTCCACCCCAAGTCCTTCTGTCGAGATAACGCTCATTCCACCCCGGGCCCTTCTGTCGGGATAACGCTCATTCCACCCCAAGTCCTTCTGTCGAGATAACGCTCATTCCACCCCGGACCCTTCTGTCCGGATAACCCTCATTCCAGCCGGAGTCCTTCTGTCGGGATAACGCTCATTCCACCCGGAGTCCTTCTGTCGGGATAACGCTCATTCCACCCGGAGTCCTTCTGTCAGGATAACCCTCATTCCACCCGGAGTCCTTCTGTCAGGATAACCCTCATTCCACCCGGAGTCCTTCTGTCAGGATAACGCTCATTCCACCCCAGGCCCTTCTTTCGGGATAACGCTCATTCCACCCCAAGTCCTTCGGTTGAGATAACGCTCATTCCAGCCTGAGTCCTTCTGTCGGGATAACCCTCATTCCACCCGGAGTCCTTCTGTCAGGATAACCCTCATTCCACCCGGAGTCCTTCTGTCGGGATAACGCTCATTCCACCCCGGGCCCTTCTTTCGGGATAACGCTCATTCCACCCCAAGTCCTTCTGTTGAGATAACGCTCATTCCAGCCCGAGTCCTTCTGTCGGGATAACGCTCATTCCAGCCCGAGTCCTTCTGTTGGGATAACGCTCATTCCAGCCCGAGTCCTTCTGTCGGGATAACGCTCATTCCACCCCGAGTCCTTCTGTCGGGATAACACTCATTCCAGCCCGAGTCCTTCTGTCGGGATAACCCTCATTCCACCCGGAGTCCTTCTGTTGGGATAACACTCATTCCACCCCAGGCCCTTCTGTCGGGATAACGCTCATTCCACCCCAAGTCCTTCTGTCGAGATAATGCTCATTCCAGCCCGAGTCCTTCTGTCGGGATAACGCTCATTCCACCCCGGGCCCTTCTGTCGGGATAATGCTCATTCCACCTCAGGCTGTTCTTGGAAACGGTAGATCTCTGTCTACTGGTCACTGGGCTTTCTCTGAACCCAGAAAATGCCTGTGGCTTCCTGTCTGACAGTTTTATAACTTGCACTTCGCTGGGGACGAGGGGCACGTGGGCTGCTGGTGCAGTGAGGCACGACATCCAGACACTTATCACCATTTTAAACAAAATGAGCCAGGTTGTGGTGGTTACACAATCTACGCACTTGTGTTAAAACTCACAGAGCTGTACAACAAAAAGGAAAAAACAGTGAATTTTACCATATGTTAGTTTTTTTAGAAGTACATATTTTCTAGTTTAAATGGTTTTTCCACACATAATGAGGCCTAGGATAGGGCACATATTTGCAAAAAAAACCTCTTATGCACACACGTTCCGCACTATATAGAAATGCACACAGATGTACGTGCACTCACACTCACGTACACACCAGACACGCAAGCAGTGGCCAGCAGCCTCTCTAGTCCATTACACTGTCCGACATGAAGACTGACAAGGGGGGACAGGCCACTGTGTGGAGACCAGCTCTGGGGCCGTCTCCATGCACTGGGCCCCCAGAGCTGTGGGGTGGACATGGTCCCTCCCCCAGAAGCCCAGACCCTTGTGTTCTCTGCTCACTCCAGACCCTCACGTCCCTCTGTGGAAACGATGCTGACCCCAGATGACCAGGGAGAAACTGCATTTGTGGAAATTTTTCTTTGACGACACAGGGGAGAAATGAGGTGGGGCAGTCAAGGGATGCTGTGATTTCTCAGAGCAGGTCTCCAGGCGCAAGGGAGCCCCTGTCCCCACGGAGATGGGGGAAGGGAGCAGGTCTACCTGGAGACGCCAGCCGAGCTGGGAGAGGCGTGAGCCAGGGCCACTTGGGCGTGCTGGGTGTTTGGTTTAGGTTGTGGTTTCCAGCAGGACGGGACTTGAGAGGGTTTCCACAGCCCCTTTGATACGGACCCTGATATCAGTTTCCCCACATTAAACCCAGCATATATGGGGTTAAAACCAAAACACTCATTCCCTGCTTACTCTCTGGCTTCCTGGCTCCAGAATCCACCATCCTCCATGGAGACAGACACAGCCAAGGACAAGCACCTGGACTATCTCCTCCCTGCAAAGAGACACAGTGGGTCTCTTTGACTGGTGGGGAAGCTGCTGACCAGCAAGGTCACAGGCTCCCTCCTCTCTGCAAGTGTCTCAAGGCCAAAGACAGGCTGGTGAGAAAGCTCCCACCAGCAAGGCCATATGCTCCTACCTAAAACCACAAATAAAAATCCTTCCTTTTAGCTTTTCGGGGAGTTTGGGATTTCAGCGTTAGCTGCCCTCTCTCCTTGCTCAGTGCTGTGCAATAATAAAATTCCTACTTTCTTCCACCACCCCTGGTGTCAGAGATTGGCTTGCTGTGCAGCGGGTGAGCGAACTCACTTCAGGTTCAGTACCACCTTTGGGATGTGCAGTCCCTAGTGCTGGTCTCCCTTTAAACTGCAGTCACGTGGACTACTCCCGTGCCCTGATGTGGAGAGTGCAGTGCAGCAGGCGCCCAGTGGGCAGCGACCTGGGCCCGCAGTGGGGCCGAGTGAGCTGCGCCCTCAGCACATGGGTCTCCCGCTTGCCCTCTAGGACCCTGACACCCGAGGGGCTGGCTCCCTTCCTTGTCCGTCCACAGGAGAGCAGGGAGGCCTGAGGGAAGATGGCACCCAGGTCCTGTCCCCATCGGCCTCCGGCCAGCTGACCCAGGAATGCAGTGGAGCCCTCAGGAGACCGTGTCGAAGGTTCAGGAGGGTATCCTGCCTCCAAACTCCCGGGAACCCATCACAAGAAGCCTTGACCAGAACTGTCTCAGGGGAAGACCAGCCTTCCTCCACAGCGGCCCGTTTGGGCGGCGGGTGCACTCACGTCAGGTGCCCCGAGCAGCCAGGACAGGCCTCCCAGCCCTCAGCCCCCATGTCACATCAGCCAGGCCCAGGGTCGGACAGGTCAGCAAGACTCAGGGCTGGTTCCTTGGCACAGTCACTCTTCTGCCTCCTTTGCCCCCACGGGCTCAGGCCGGTCAGATGGCCCAGGATGGGCAGACAGGGTCTCCCGGCTTCTCTGGGCTTTGCCTGCCAGCCGCACAATGTCTGGTCTGGGCCTTGGAGGTCCCACTGCCCGCGACGGCTGGAGACCAGGACACAGGGCTCTCCCCTCAGCATTCTGGGGGCAGGAGACAGATGGGACAGGCCCTCGCCTCCCTCCCCTCAGCCGTCACCAGTCTCACACTGACGGACTGGGCCAGAACCCGAGGCAGGGGAGGAGGAGGACAGCAGCACCCCAGAGGGAGGGGTCCCAGGAAGCCCAGAACGGCCCCCGGCACAGGGAGCAGAGCCTTCCACCCTGAAAAGCCCCACACCACATGCACTAGCATGCTCATACACATACACAACACACAAACACACATACGTACACTGTGCACAAACACGTGCATACATACACACGTGTGCTCATACACATATATCTACACACCACACCCCTACAATACAAGTGTGCACACACCACACACACATACACATACCTTCACACACATTGACACACACACATGCACACACACAGTCCGTTTCTCACTGGCCCTGGGCAGGCCTCCTCAAGGGCAGGCGCACCCCTGGTAGGAGGGGATCTGTAGGAGTTGAAGACCTTGGTCCCTAAGTCCCGCTCACTCCTGATCCAATCAGAGGGGACCAGACGGAATCCCCGGGTGCAGGGGACACTGCTGCACAGGGGTGCCGCCCACGCTCTTCAGCCCAGGACAGGGGCTTCCACTTCGCCAGTCCAGTGGCCTGCTGTCCAGACCCTCAGCAGGCAGGGACACTTGGGAGGGTCCCTGGGGGGAGCCAGGTGAGGTCTGAGGAGCCCCCAGGGGCAAGGTCCCCACGCTGGGAACGGGGTTGCAGCCTCCTGTATGGCACCAGCAACTTCCCCTCCAAGACGGGTGCCTCACTACTGGCCAAGGTCTTGCCCAGACCAGAGTCCCAGCATCAGCAGCATGACGGTATTTACTGACAGCCAGGGTGTGTGCTACTAACACGACTGAGTTTAGTGACCAACAGCCACTTGGCTCCTGAGCTTCGAAACTTGGCGTTTTGTTTAATACAGACGGGCTCTGCTCATGGGCCCCATCTCAGCTGCTCGGGTGGCTGCACAGAGCACCACAGGCCAGCGGCTCCAACAACACACACCAACTTCTCACACTGAAGGCTGGAGCCTGGGCTCAGGATGCTGGCAGGGGCAGGGTGTGGGGAGGCCTCCTTCCTGGCTTGCACGCGGCCGCCTTCTCGACGCACTCTCACCAGCAGAGAGGGAGAGCGAACTCTGATGTCTCTTACAAGCCCACTGACCGCAGCAGGGCCCCATCCTCCCGACTTCATCTAACCCTGATCACCTCCCAGTTCCGTCCCATTATGGGGTCAGGGCTTCAACACAGAAATCTAGGGGGACACAAACATGAAGTCCACGACGAGCACACCCTCCATTCTCAGACCACCCCGCTCCGCTCCGGCCTCCTTGCTCCCCTCTGACTTCCGACATTGGGGTCTCCAGAGCTCTGCTCCATGGACTCTCCCCAGGGATCCTGCCAGCACTGACCACTCATCCCTTAACGGCCCCCAAGTTCTAGATACATACCTGGCTGCCCACTGATGGCTCCCCGGTTACATGCAGGGGACTCCAGGGACTTTTTCACAGCTTTACCGAGGCAGGATTGACATGCAATACACTGTACATATTTTAAGTGTGTAGATTGATAAACCTGACCTATGTATACACCACTGAAGCACTCAGCACCCCCAAGCTTCCTTGTGCCCCCGCCATCTTCCGGCCGCTTCCCTCAGGCAGCTGCTGATTTGCTTTCTATCACAAATAAACTGGCTTGTACTTCCTAGAATCTCACATAAGTGGAGCCTCCTGACTCAGGACCACACGTCTGCTCAAAACCACAGCTGTTCTCCATTCTCCCGCTGAGCGATGGCCGGTTGTTCCCAGCCTGTGCCACGGCCACTCAGGCAAGTCTCCGTGGGCAGCGCTTTCACTTCTCTTGGTGAATACCCATGGCGGGCGGGGCTGGAAATCATGGTAGTTGTATGATGAGCTTTTAAAAAACCGCTGAACTCTTTTCCAGGCATTGAATCTCTTCAAGTCCACCAGTGGTGTGTGGGAGTCCCAGGAGCTCCACACGTTCATAGCCTTGGGATGGCCAGCTTGTCATTTAAGACACGGCAACAGCACGGAGCGGCATCTCACCAAGGATCTTACACTTCCCCAGTGACCAATGATGCAGCGCGAACCTACCAGCCATATACCTTACCTGCTGAAGCATCTGTTCAAATCATTGGCCCGTTTTTTATTGGGAAGTTTGTTTTCTTATTATCGAGTCTTGAGAGCTTTAGAGAACTCTCACTTTCTGACACAAGTCCTTTGTTAGATATGGTTTACATGTATTTTCTCCCAGCCTCATGGCTTGCCTTTTCATTCTCTTAACAATGTCTGTGAAAGAAGACTGAAATGTTGATCAAGTCCAATTTGCCCACTTTTTTCTCTTATGGATTATGATGTTGGGGTCCCATCCATGAGCTTTTTGCCTAACCCAGAGTCACAAAGATTCTTCCATGTTTTCTTCCACGAGTTTTATAGATTTAAGTTTTTCCTTTAGTCCTAGGATCCATTTTGAGCTGACTCTGATATATGGTGTGAGGTATCTCAAGTCCCACTGTGCTGCACTAGGACGTCCAAATGCTCCAGCACCCTCCGTTGAAAAGATTCTATCTTTCTCCACCAAACTGCATTTGCACTGGGATTCAGCAGCACGTGTACATCAGTCTGGGGAGGACTGGCGTCTCTGCAGGACTGAGTCTTCCACGAGCACAGCGTCTCTCTCCACTGACTTAGGTAGTAATTTCTTTCAGTAACTGTGTTCGTTTCCTGTGGCTACTGTAACAAATCACCACAAACTTTGTGTCTTAAAAACCACAGAAATTTATTTTCTTACAGTTCTGGAGGCCAGCAGTCCTAAAGGGGTCTCACAGTGGGAGGCCAGGGGCCAGCAGGCCACCCTCCAGTCAGAGGCGGCGGGGGCGGGCCTGCCTCTCCCAGCTTCTGGTGGCCACCAGCACGCCTTGGCTCCTGGCCCTCCACTTCGCCTCAGCCGGCAGCTCGGTGTCTCCTCTCCCTGACCCGGCTTCCTTCATGGCTGCCTCCTCGTGCGTCACTGTCACAGCTCCCTCTGCCTCCCACTTATCAGGACACTCGTGATGGCATCTAGGGCCACTGGGTATCCAGGACACTCTCCCCGTCTCAAGGTCCATAACTGGATCACACTCACAAAGACCCTTTTCCCTGTAAGGTGACATTTCCAGCATCCCCTCCAGGTGACAGTTTTTGAAGACATTTCTGGAGGTCACACCTGTGGTGGGGGTGGGGGGTGACGGGTGAGGAGGGTACTACTGGCATCTAGTTGGTAGATGCCAGAGACAGGGAAACGATATTTTAACTGTAAGGAAATACGCTGCACTCTCAACAACACAAAAATTAAGAAGACTGACGATACCTGGTAAAAATCTTATACATTGCAGAAGGGACCGTAAAATAGATAGCCACTTTGCAAACAGTCGAGCAGGTGCTGGGACGTTCCATGCACTAGGTACCCAAGAAAGATGAAAATATATGCCCACACAAAACTTGTCCACGAACGTTCGAGACAGACAAAAACTGGAAGCAACCTTATGTCCATCAACAACAACTGGACAGACACTGTGGATGGCTGTGCAATCGGACCCCCCCCCCCCCCCCCGCAGTTAAATGAGGGAACTGTGATACAGGCAACAATGTGGATCAACGTCTACATAGTTGCTGAGTGAAAGAAAGCAACCACCATAATGTACGGTTCCATTTACGTGAAATCTTAAAAATGGGAACTGCAGTGACTAGCGACAGAAATCAGATCAGCGGGTGCCCACGGCTGAGGTGGCTGGGCCTGACTACAGAGACAAACTTAAAAAATCTGCAACAAAAATCTTTGCCACCAGCAAGGAACTCCCAGCAGGAACCTTCTGAAGTGGTTTAGGGCCGTTCTCTGAGCCCCGCCTTCTGCATGTGTGTGTTCCAGTGCTCTGGGAGCTGCTGTGCAGGGTCCCGATAGCCAGGCCTGCCACGTGGCTCCGGGCAGGTGGCTCCTTATCGATAACAGCACGGAAGGGCCCCGAGGCTCTCTGTACGCCAGCATTTTCTAGCAAATACAAAACCTCAGTCCCAAGGAATGTGCTGACGAGTTCCCCTGACCGTCAGCGCAAACTTGATTTCACACTGTTATCTGGGAACTATCACAAGCAGAAACTCAGCTTCCAGGGCATCTTCTGGCAAGTTGACTTTGCAGCAAACCAACACCTTGTGTTTCAGCTGCTCCACTCGGCTGTGGGCCTGACCAGAGAAAGCAGACCCAGAGCCCAACCACACTGGGCGTGTGAGTGAGTGTCCACTGACGGATGAGCTGTGAGTGAGGCACACACAGGAAGACTTGGTATGAAAAGAAGAACGTGAAAGATCTCACTGATATTTTTATATTGATTACAAGCTGAAATAATTTTTCATATGTATTTTGTATATATTAGCTTAAATAAAATATATTAGTATAATTAAATTAATCTGCTTCTTTTTACCTTTTTAATGTAACTACTAAGGATTTTTAAGCTGCATTTTGGGTTGCGTTTGTGGTTATATTTACTGTCCACAAAACAGTTCAATCCGCTCTTTAGTGATGCAGACCCATGAAGGAAGCAGGAGGAAATGCACCCAGGCGGCAAAGACTGACTCGGACGGTGGTCACCTCTGGCAAGGGGGAAGGGGTCTGGGCAGCAGACAGCCAGGGCTGTCACCAGGCTCGGCCGAGCATCAGGCCTGGGCGCGCGGGACCCTGCGAGCCTCTCTCCTCCCTGTGCTGACCATCTGGCACCTTCTGCGGGCTGAGGCTGGATGGGGCCATAGGCTGAGAGGCAGGGCCACACGCCCGCTGCACGAACCAGGCCAGGCCTGCAGGAGCGGAAAGGGCCTGGGTCCAGGGGAGGGGCAGGGAGTTCTGGGAACCCACTGTTCTGACAGGACACGGCGGGCGTCCCCCTGAAGATGTGGAACAACTGTGCTACCAAGAGGCCCCAAGGACAGGAGGCTGCCCCGAGCTCAGGCTCCCTTTGAGGTGCTGCCGTGTACGGCCGCCAGCCTGGGTGGGCCCGCCATGGGGGCCACGGGCAAGACTTGAAATATTTGGAAGTTAAAACAACATACTTCTAAATTTCCCATGGGTCAAAAAGGAAAAAAAAAAAATAAGAAACTTAGAAAATATTTTGAACCAAATGAAAATAACATATCAAAATTGTGGGATGCAGCCAGCATAGTATTTAGAGAAAATTTTACAGCTTGAAATGCTTGTATTAGAAAAGAAGTAAGGTCTCAAATCCATGATCTAACCTTCCACCTTAAGAAGACAGAAAAGCAAAGAGAAGAAAGGACACAATGGACATGACAGCAGAAACCCATGAAACAGAAAACAGACAAGAACATCCATCAAACCAAATGCTTATTTTTGAAAAAAAAATAATACAATAAATCAACAAATCTCTAACTTATGTGATCAAAATAAAAGCTAAAAGACACAAATGGCCCATGTGAGGAATGAAGGAAGGTGAGTCATTATAGACCCTATGACGTTAGCAGGGCAGTAAGGGAACATTATTAACAAGCTGATGCCAATAAAATCAATGACTCAGAAAAATGGAGAAATTCCTTGAAAGACACAAATTACAATACAACTCAGAAGACACAGCTGTCTAAGTAGCCGCCCTCTATGTATTAAAAACTGGAATTCACATCGTAAAACCCTCACTGGTGCATTCCATCAAACTACACGAAGAAAGAGCACCAATCTCACATAAGCTCCCTCAAAATAAAGGAGGGGAACATATCTCAACTCCTCTTGTGAGGTCAGCATTAACTTGATACCAAAACCAGACGAAAATACCACAAGGGACCCACAGACCAACGTCCCTTTTGAACACAGATGCCAAAGCTCTTATCAGCTGTGAGCACTGGACCCAGACACCACATCCTCACCAAGTGGTGATTATTCTACCAACCAAGTTTGGTTTAACGGTTAAAAATCAATCAATGCAATTTACCGTCTTATCATAATAAAGAGAAAAGTCACATGGTCATTTAAAAGACACAGAAGAAGCATCAGACAAAATTCAACACCCAGTGAAGGTATGGCCTCTCAGAATGCGAAGAGAAGGGAATTTACTCAACCTGACGATGGATGGCCAACATCTCCCTGCGGGTGAGAACCTGAGAGCTTTGTCCGCATCGGGATCACGCAAGAAAGCCCACTCCCACTGCACCTCAGCATTGCACGGGAGCTCTGCTCAGTCTGACAGATGCTCGGATAGCAGAATATCCACAAAAGCTACCACACTAACAAGAACGCCGAGCACAGACACAGCATCCAAGACCAATATATAGAAATTGATTGTATTTCTATATACCGTTCATTTCTAGCAATGAACATTTGGAAATGGAAAGTCAAAAATCAACACCATATACAATAGCATCAAAAATACTAAATATTTATGGATAAGCTTAATAAAATATGTGCACAACCCTGAAACTATAAAATGACTCTGAGAGTAAAAAATGTCTGGGTGAAACCGTTACGACATCAGCCGTCTCAATCAATCTACACGGTCACTGCAATCTCAAAATCTCAGATGTTTCATAGAAATCTACAAGCTGGGTCTAAATTTATAGAGAATTGGAAAAAACAGACAATATTTTCTACAAAAGAAAAATGTTGGTGCACTTACATAACGTGCTGTAGACTCACTCTGCAGCTGCATCATCGGGACCGACGTGGGGAGGGACGCACGGATCCACAAGCAGTCCAGAAACTGGCCCACACATATGTGTCCCAATGCTTGTCAACAAAAGTGCTCAGACTATCCAATGAGGAGACTATGGGCTTTTCAACAAACAGGGGCAGGGTGAGCACACGGCGGGGGGCGGGGGGGGGGGGGGGAGCATGCACATGTGTTTGTGAGCAACAGAGAGGGAGAGAAAAGTGAGCATGCACACCTGCACAGTGGTGAGACAGCTAATTCAAACGCAACACACTGGATGTGGGCTGTGCGGGCCACGTGGGTGTGAGGGTGTACATGCGCGTCTGCATGTGTGTGCACATCTGTGTCTGTGCATATGCACGTGTGCATCTGTGTGTGTGCACATCTGTGCCTGTGCATATGCACGTGTGCATCTGTGTGTGTGCTTGTGCATATGCACGTGTGCATCTGTGTGTGTGTCTGTGCATATGCAC
>NC_060277.1:116278083-116295007 GCF_021613505.1 Equus quagga
ATCTGTGTGTGTGTCTGTGCATATGCACGTGTGCATCTGTGTGTGTGCTTGTGCATATGCATGTGTGCATCTGTGAACATGTGCCTGTGCATGTGTCTGTGTGTTTGCATCTGTGTGTGTGCTTGTGCATATGCATGTGTGCATCTGTGAACATCTGCCTCTGCATGTGTCTGTGTGTTTGCATCTGTGCATTGTGTCTGTGCATATGCGTGTGTCTGCACCTATGCATGTGTATGCATGTGTGTGTGTGTGTGTGTATATGTACACATGTGCAGCCTCCCTGGAGAGACTATTTAAAGGGGGCAGGGGGTCCTGGTTAAAATGCCTCTCCAAATGCTACTGATTCCACACGTCAGGAGCATTTGGGTCATGACAGGGTGAGCTGCTCAGCATGGACTCACGACCAATCCTTCCCAGTTGCATACATGTGTTTTTTCCATGGTTGACGGCTTTTCTCCCAGCTGATGGTCAGCTCCTGACTGCTTCAGGGACAGCCCCCCCCCACCTGCCGCCCAGCTGCTCCAGATGAGGCAAGAAGACGAGGTTGACAGAGGCTACGCGCACAGCTGGGAGCCTCAACAGCTGCTATTGCGGCCCCGCTCTGCAGGAATCACACTCAGTCTGCTGGCGATGCGGCGTTCACCACAAAGCCGGCTGCAGACAGAGAGCTGCCTGGATGCTGTCACACACAGGTCCCGCCTTCCATCCTTAAAGTGCAAGTTTACATCACACATCTTTCATTTCCTATGACTCGACCATTTTCATGAATTATGTGTTCAAGTTATTTTAGTCATTCTTGACTTAAGTCAAATAACCTCCAAAATAAGTGCTCAAAAATCCAGGTATTGATCACCCTTGAAGCAAAAAATGGGAGACGACAGTATTTTAGAAATTGTCTTACTCTGCACATCAAGATAAGAATATCCTGGAAATTCCCTAATGACAGCTTTTCGGGTTTTTTCATGCATGAAATACAAGTGCTTGAAATGACATGAAAGTTACCAGACTTATTTTTAAAATCTATTCTGCAAATTATAAAAAATACATAGGTATTATTTTCTTACCCTGTTCAAGTTAATTAATGCATTCCAACATGAATTAATTTGGCGTGAAGTAAAGACTATTTTCCACTTCGTGTTTAGAGCAGACTCCCTGAGGGCCGAGTTGCAGACACCACCTCGAGTCCTTGGCAGGACGCTGTTCTCATCGGAGCCTGTGGGGGAGACCGCCCGGCTGTGCCCACTGCTGGCTGAGACGAGCAGGGGAGACACGGAAGGCAACGTGCCAGGAAAACACTTCTCAGACAGTGTTAAGTCTGTGTTCTTGAGTTTTTGAGCTGAACACATGTTCTTATGGGACCTGGTTCTTGATCTCACACATGGAAGGTGCATAGAGAAATCTGCTTAATACACGTACAGCTGGTGCACATGCTCCCGATTCAGCCGAGTACGTCCTCTGCCAGGCAGCAAAGCAGGCCCCGGGACCGAAGGAGGATGGGTCAGGGGCCTCGCAGCCCAGCGGGAAGGCCAGAGAGAAGTCAACAGTGAGGGGCGTGGAGAGGGTGCGACAGCTGACCCACGGCTGACCCTGCTTCCATTGGGCCCAGACCCACCTGCCTTAGCCGCCTGTGTTCCTGGGTGGCCCCAAGCACACCCTCACTCCTGTTGCACCCCCACTGGGGTCTGCTCTCCCTGGGGGCTAGGCTGGCAGGCATCTGGTTTTCAACCCAAGTCCGGGAGTGGAGTTCTCCCTCTGGGACTCACACAAAGAAAACAGCAGTTATTTTCAAATTAAGTTCTGGAATTACCAGGTTTTATGCTGACTTGTCAGCAGCCTGTCACTGTGTCAGCACAAGCCGAGTCCCCGTGCTGCACGGCACCCCAGCATAGATGCATCGTAACTCACTCAGACGGTCCCAGGCTGCATGTGTGGCCACCCCCAGTTTTCCACTCTTACGAACAGTGCTGACTCTTTCTTGTGTCGTCACAAATAGCCACTGAGCTCCTCCAACGAAGTGTCATTTCAGTGACTGCGCTTTTCAACTCCAGGATTTCTTTCTGTTGTTTTTTAAAATAATTTCTGTCTCTTTGTTGAGACTCTATTTGTTGTGTCATTATCATCATACTCTCCTGTTTCCTGTAATTCTTGAAATATCTCCAGTAGTTGCTCTGGAGTCTGAGCAGCTGGCCTCTCAGGGACAGCTGCTGCTGCTGCTGCTTTTCCCTGTGCAAGAGGAGTATTTTTCTTTACTCCTTTGCAAAATAAAAAAATGTTTTATTCTCATACTAAAAACTGGACACTTTGTATACATATCATAGCAGTTCTAGATTCTGATGCCTTCCCTCCCTGAGGATTGTTACTACAGGTCCCTTTCCTTGTTGTCTATTTAACTTGCTTGGACTAAGTCTGTGGAACCTGTGGAGCGTGGCTCTTAACGTCTCTGCTCAGTTTTTACTTTTCAGTCTTTTCCATGTTGAAGACTGTGCCCGCAGGCTTGATGAGCCCACAACTGGTCAGAGCTGTGCTGTCACACCTCAGAGAAGAGGCTTCCACCCTCCGGTGATGGAGCTGCGTGTGTATGTCGAGAGGGATTTCAAAGTCCAGACCGTTTGAGTCTGCCCCAGGCTTCACTTTCTGCTGGACCCTCCTACATCCTCTCTGTGCAGCCCGTGTGCCTGGGGTCAGCTGGCCGTGTGGACGGCTTGGGCTGTCTCCATCTCTCCTGTATGGCTATGTGGAGAGTTTACCAAAATGTCCCCAGAAGGCAGGCACACACCAGGTGGGGGTGGGAGATGCTCCCAGGAGGTGGGCGAGCTGCACACTGACCCCAAAATGACAGTCACCTGAGATCCAGAGCAGGCCTCATCCCCATCCCCCTGGCCCCAGCACACGCTTGACTGTTTCCCCGCATAGCAGACCACGACGAAGGAGCTCTGGAGAAGCCTGGGCACCAAGCGCATCTGAACTTCAGACTGAATCTTAGTGAAACCCCACATCCCAAAAGCCCATCTTCCACTTTGGAACTCTCAGGCTTGGCTCACAGAAGAATCGCTAGAAATTCCGGGAGACATGCCAGCAGCCTTTCAGAAAAGGGGCAAAGGGGACTGGAGTGTGCCGGGTTCTGTGAACCTTGAGGAACATCGGATGCTGTCAGAGGACGCTGCAGAGTGTCCCAGCACGACGTGTGTCCAGGGTCCAGGCAGCAGGCCCATGCAGACGTCCATGCAGACGTCCACTCGACGAAGCAGATGTTCATTACAGGTCAGCGTGCTGGTCCTCAACGGTCCTTCATCTGGGCCCAAAGGAAAAGGGCCCCAGCAGGGTGCACAGGTGGTCTGCTTAGCTGAACTTTCTGGAAGGACTGAAGAACAGAGGACCAAAGGCTCAGCCACCCCTTCACGTCTCCAGCTGTCTCTGAGAACTGGTCACCCGAGGCCGGGCAGACGTAGTCAGGGCCATCGCTCCTTCCCACCCACATGATCCGGCACCGTCTTGTCCTACCGAGGTGCGCCAGGACCAGGACTCAGGCCCATCTGCTGCCGGGGAGATGGAAACGCGGTAGACTTAACGCTTTAGCACAATACTCTTCTGCAGAGGAAAGAGACGACCACTAGAGGTTGAAACCTTGCTCTCAATGAAGTGAATAACACACACTTACAAAACTGCAGACAGGCCTCACATCCCGAATCCTGAGCAGAGACAACAGCGGAGGAGGCTCCGGGTGGCTGACAGGCATCTCCATGCTCCCAGCTGACCAGCACGCTCCCCAGGGGCTTGGGTGCTGGAACGTAACCTACTAAATGGGACTAAGCAAGAACACACCACAGCCACCAACAGGCAGGTGACGGCACTGGGCACAATTTTTTAAATATTTCTATGAAAAAATTGAGACTGACTTGAAATAAAAGGATTTGGCATCTGTGAATTAAATGTGAAGTCACTTGGACTGAGAGGTACTCCCCCTGAAGTGAAGAGAAATTAGGGTTTACAGAAGATTTCAAAAGCAGCTCCATTTCCTGAGAGGCCCTCTAGCAGCACATGGGCCATGCTGAAGCCCCCATGGCCTTGAGTCTCGGCGCCCCGTGTCCTCAAGTCCTCATGACGCCCCCGTGTCCTCGAGTCTCAGCGCCCCATGGCCTCGAGTCCTCATGACACCCCCGTGTCCTCGAATCTTGGTGTCCCGTGGCCTCAAGTTCTCAGGACGCACCCATGTCCTCGAGTCTCGGTGCCCGTGGCCTTGAGTCCTCACGACACCCTGTGTCCTCATGATGCCCTCGTGTCCTTGAGTCTCGGTGCCCCATGGCCTTGAGTCTTCACAACGCCCTTGTGTCCTTGAGTGTTAGCGCCCTGTGGCCTCAAGTTCTCATGACGCCATCACAAGGAGAGCAGGAGCATCTGCCATGGGCTTTCCTGTGATGGACATGCACACACAGCACATGTGTTCCTGGTGGTCTGTGCCCTTCTGGTCTGTCTCATGTCTGCACAGGACACACTTCGGGATGACGCAGGATGGAGACTGCTGTGGCCGGACTTAGGAGCAGGGAGAGGCTTCCACAAGAGCTGATTGTGCCTCCACGACAACACGCTGCAGTGCCAGTGGCTCAGTCCACCGGTTTTCACACACATCCTCCTGTCACACCCATCCCACACAGACGGAGGCCGACTGACCATGTTTCCTGGTTCAAAAACCTGCCCATGGTAGTGGGAGCTGGGGGACTGGCTCTCACATCTAGTCATAGCTGCTGCAGAACAACCATTTCATTTCGCTCCTGTTGGGGGGTTGGGAACTTGGGATAGGCTCAGCCGGGCAGTGCCCTGAAGAGGACAGGGCTGGGCGTGGAGGTGGCTCCCTTGCCTGGTGAGCAGCTGGTGTGGCCGTCAGCCAGAAGCTCAGCTGGGTGGGCACCAGCATGCCCCCCAGGATGAGGGTCTCAGGCCCTGAGAATGCCCCCTCAGATCTCCTGCCGTGGGAGCACAGCCTCCTGGTGGCCTAGTGCTGCCCTCCAGGTCCAGCAGTCAGCCCACCAGCAAGGTGCCTTCAGCCCAGAACCCTGCCCTCCCTTCACCTCTGAGGCTCCAAGGCCACGTCCACAAGACAGTTGGTGTATCTCGTTCATTGTTCTCAGCACTACCCAAACTGTCCTGGTTGTCACGTTCAGGCCTCCTGGCGGCATGCTCCCCACAGCTGCAGGGTATGTCCATCCCGCTCTCTGCCTTAGCTTCAGTGTCTGGTTCATCATGGGCCTAACCAATGCTCAGTGGGTGAGCAGGTGAACCACCAGGAGCAGCACGTGTTGGCTGGGGAGGGGCAGAGGAACTGACCTAGAGGGAAACACACTTGTCTGTGCACTGTGCACACACACATGCGCAAGCACACATGTGCAGGCACACACATGCACTGCGCACACACGTACAGGCACACAGGCACACACGTGCAGGCGCACACGCAGGCACACAATGCACTGTGCACACACA
This sequence comes from Equus quagga, assembly GCF_021613505.1. NCBI lineage: Eukaryota > Metazoa > Chordata > Mammalia > Perissodactyla > Equidae > Equus > Equus quagga. The sequence continues at coordinate 116,283,559 of NC_060277.1, forward strand.
TGCGCAGGCACAAACACTGTGAAAACATGTGCAGGCACACAGACACACTGTGCACACACGTATAGGCACATACATGCACTGTGTACACACGCACAGGCACACAATGCACGGTGCACATACATGTGCAGGTACACACATGCACTGTGCAGACATGTAAACGCACACATGCAGGCACACAGTGCACTGTGCACACACGCACAGGCACACACATGCACTGTGTGGACGCATGCACACACATGCAGGCACACAGTGCACTGTGCACACACATGGCTTGTGAGCATGCTCCGGTGACGGGGAAGTGGTGGTGTGGGGAGGCCATGTACAGTCATGCTTGCCTGAAAGGACCCTAAGTGCACAGGGCAGAGGTTGACGCAGCATCCTGGGCAGGGACACGCATGCATGTTTCAACTAGAGTCCCCAGAAAGGGGACGCTGACGACCGTCAGGGGTGCCTCCTCACCTGCCGGCCCTGGAGCGCCCCACACCCTGCCTGTCTCGCCGTTGGCCATCAGAGACCACACGACGGTGCCACAGGAGATGGGAACTCCCAGAAACTCTTGGGAGCAGAAACCCCCTCCAGGTCAGACTCAGCCACAGGATGCAGGACACAGCAATGCCAGGGGCAGAGGGTGCCCCCGGGGGTCAGAGGTCATGCAGTGACCTCAGGTGTGGGAGTCCCTGGGCCAGTCAGAGAGGTGGGGTTGGCAGGGGGATGCGATCTGCCCAGGGTCAGGAGACCGAGTGTATGGGAGTGCTTTCACCAAAGGCTGTGACAAGGCCCTGAACTTGCGGACAAGGGGCAGCAGATGAGCGAGAGGGCAGCAGCCAGACCCTAGGCACAAGATGTCCCCCGTGAACGAGAGAAGGGAGGAGACCCAGCCCAGGGGCTGACCCAGACGGAGCCCACCCATGGAAGCCACGCTCCTCTGGGCAGCTCCACTTTCTTAGATTCTCAGCCCTCGCTGTAGAGCGGGTGCTCAGCAGAGTGGCTACGCGGTGATGATGTGCAAGTCTCGAGGAACGCTGACTGCGGGGTCTCGACACACTGAGTCGACAATAATGCCAACAAACATGATGCCAGAAAAATCCCGCGTCCATCACTAGTGGAAGAAATTATAAAACCAACTCTTGCTTTTGAAAATAAGCAATGACAGAAAATAATCATTCTCATGACATTAAGCTCAAGCTGCACCCTCGGGGGACAGATGCCCTTCCTCCAGAAATGCCAGGGTTACACCCGTCCCGGGGGCAAAGCCGAGGAACCTCCGCTGTGGGGGCACCGAGCACCGCCCCAGCTGGCGGCCCACCCTGTGGACCGGCTGAGGCTGTCTGGGCTGGCTGCTTCCCTGCCCTGTCTGCTTCCCCGACATGCGCACAGCCTGGAGCTCTGCTCTCAGGGAGCACAGCCCGTCACCTCCGGGCGCCCAGGCAGGAAGGACGGGCAGTGGGGGTCGGGACAGTCAGGAGGGCAAGTGAGGTGGGGAGGAGGAGACACACTCAAGGGTGCTGCTGACGGAACTGCGTGGGGAGCTGGGAGCAGGACCCTTGGGCTTGGTGAGTCTGAGGAAGGTCACTCCCAGCAGGAGGCCCTGGATGTGGGCCTTCTCCACAGGGTCTGGGCAGACCCCTCAACTTCTGTTTCCTCCTAACGGCACTGGCCTCAGGGATGGCGGGGTAGACGGTCAGCACATATGAAGCACCTGGACAGTCACTGGGGTGAGCTGCAGTGAGATGACATGGCATGACCTGGACCACTGCCCGCTGGGGAAGGCGGAAGGCAGCCCCTTGGTCCTGTGGCCCCATCTGCTCTCTCCCACTGTCCACACTCGTCCACACTGGTCCACACAAGTTGGAATGGGCACCCTCGGGTTATAACCCAGCCTCCCACTGCCCTCAGAGCAAGAAGGGCCCAGGCCAGGGCTGCTGGACCTGGGCGCACAACCTCACCCTGTGCCCAGGCTTCACCCAATCAGGGCAGTTGTGGTCCCTCCCAATCTTTAGGAGAAGCCAGGCTGCATGGCCAAGTTCAGGCTTGTCCTAAAAACAGGCCATGTCTGGGGGCTGGCCCAGTGTAGTAGTGGTTAAGTTCACATGCTCCACTTCAGTCACCTGGGGTTTGCACGTTTGGATCCCAGGCACAGACCTACACACCACTCATCAAGCCATGCTGTGGCAGGCGTCCCACATACAAAACAGAGGAAGATGGACACGGATGTTAGCTCAGGGTCATTCTTCCTCAAAAAAAAAAAAAAAAAAAAAAAAATTGCAGTCACTGGTAGTCCTGCCCAGGACCACTGACCAGTTAACTCTCCGGCCTGAGCCTGTCTCCTGCTCACGCTCGCACCTGGGTGGCTCTTACTCAGGACAACCTTTTCCTTGTTTCTTGCATAATGATTTTCTCTGCTGTGTGCTTTCATCTCCAAATTCATCTTTTCAACTTCCCTCTGGGGGGGGGGGGGGGGGGGGGACGTGCAACAAAGCAAGCTTCGCGCTGTCTCACCCGTTCACAGCTGCTGAGGGATTTACGTGGAGTCGTTTCAGATTACCTGTGATCGCCGAGAGCAGAAAACCTGTAATTTTCCAGGGCTGCTTATTCCCACGCGTTCCGTAAAGTGTCGTGCTTTCCATCTTACTGAGACCCCAATCCTATCTGATAAGACAGAACAGTTTCCAAAACATTTCGTAATGTTTCCTCACTCTAAAAAGAACAAGGAGAGACGCCCTCCGTCCCCGCCCCACGCCTGGTGCTGCCCCGCTGTCGCCTCTCACAGAGCTCGGGGGTCGGGAGGGCGCATGGCATCTGCGGCCACTCTGTCTGCCTGACTCTCACCTTGTCCCATGAGCTGCGCCTCCTGCAATGAGCCCAAGTCACCTCGCGACCAAGGGCCTGGCCCTCTCACCGCCCTCGGCTGTGCCCTTGGTCCCCAGCCTCGTGCAGAGGGTCACGCCGAGCTCCGCCACGAGACGGTCACCGTGTGGGGCCTGGGGCGCGGGGCCCTGTTCTTGCTCTTGCTTGATTTCCTCTCTTCCTTCTCCGGTCAAGACCCAGCGACACTAAATGCCATTCTTAGGCAAGCACTTTCAGGATGAACTCTCCAGGATTGGAGATTTTAAAAATCAATTAAGGTAGGATTAGAAACAAACGAGAAAAGCCAGATAAAGAAACCTTCCCTAAAATGAGAGAACGTCCAGAAGACATAGCTTTTAATAAGTTATGACTTTTTTCATTTAAAATATTTATCCTAAATGAAACACTTTTTCTTTTAAAGAAATCTGTATTTGATTTAAGTAGTATAATATATAATGATTCCCCAAAAGCTAGTTTTTAGAAAAAGGAACATTTGGGGTTTTGCACATCAGGGCTGGGACAAGGGAAGCGAATGCTCTGAAATCAGATGCTCGGCAGAGACCCTTCCCGGGGCTTTACCCATCGCCCCTCTGCAGTGAGTGCACTGTGCTCAGGACACAGAGCAGGCAATGGCGGAACCTCCGCAGGAACAGGGACAAAATGAGACGCTCAGCCCAGGGCCCCTGGATGCACAGTGCTGCCCCTGACCTGCCACAAACTTCACGTCCTCTGTGAATCATGAACTGCTGAGCTGAACCAGAGGGAAGGCCCAGGCCAGAAGCCGGGCCTGGACCCAGGAGGGCCCAGGGCCAGCTGGATGTCACCTCCTGCCACAGCGCTTGGTCTGACATGTCTACACCACCCCAAACTCAGCGTGCCTCACCAGCCCTCAGTGACGGCAGGCAGGGAGGACAGAAAGGTGGTGTAAACATCTCTCTTATTATAAAGTATTATATATAATCATATTTTCCCAAAGACTTCTACTTCATTTTGGTGATTTTTTCCCCCTATAGAGAAAAACTGTGACTCTAACACATTGAGTAGAGACCGTCTTTAAAATCCTAATAAAGTCATGCCCATGGTGGCCAGGCTCTGTGTTCCTGGGAGGCCACGTGTGTGTTTTGGAGCCAGAGCCCTGAGGTGGGAGGGGGGCCGGGGCTCCTGAAGTGATGACGACACTACCCAAAGTGACCTACGGATTCAGTGCATTCCCTATGAAAATCCCCATCGTGTTTTTGTAGGAAAGAAAACTTAACCTAAAAGTCACGGAATTTCAAGGGACCCAAAACAATCTTGAAAAACAAGGACATTTCCCATGAGGTAAGTTCCCATGTGGTAAGCTTCAAAACTTACCGCAAAGCTACAGTAATCAAAACAGTGTGTTATCGACATAAGGACAGACACGGATGCTGGAGTAGAGCAGAGAGCCCAGAAATACACCCTCCACACACAGTCAATTGATTTTTGACAAGGGTGCGAACACCATTCAATATGGAAGGAACAGTCTTAACAATGGTGGTGAGAAAACTGGACATCCACATGCAAAAGAATGAAGCTGGACCCCCACCTCACACCACAGACAAAAATTAACTTGAAATGGATCAAAGATCCAAATGTAAGAGCTGAAACTATAAAACTCTCAGAGGAAACATTCTGTGACCTTGGATTAAGCAATGGTTTCTTAGATATGACACCAAAAGCATGAGGAACCAAAGAAAAAATATGTAAGTTGGACTTTATGAAAACTAAAACTTTTCTGCTTCAAAGGACACTATCAAGAGAATGAAACGATGTCTCATAGAATGAGAGAAAGTATTTGCAAATCACACATCTGATAAGGGTCTAGTATACAGAACATATAAAGAGCTCCTATAATTCAACAAAAAGACAAATAACTCAATTTTAAAAACGGACAACGGACTTGAATACACATTTCCCAAAGAAGACATACGAATGGCCAAGAGGTACATGAAAAGATAGGCGACATCACCAATCATTAGGGAAATGTAAATCCAAATCACGAGATACCACCTCACACCCTCAGGGTGCCAGCTATAAAAAACCAAAAAATACCAGAAAATAGGAAGTGATGGCGGGGACATTGGAGAAACTGGCATGTCGTGCACCACTGGTGGGAGGTAAGATGGTGCAGCTGCTGCAGAAAACAGTTTGGCGGACCCTCGAAATGCTAAACACAGAATTATCATTGGATATCTTCGCAATTCCACTCCTAGGTCTATACCAAAAGAGTGGAAAACAGGGACGCAGACAACCTAGGGCCATGTTCACAGTAGCATTATTCACAGCAGCCAAAAGGTGGAAATAACCCAGTTTCCACCAAAACACAAACGGATAAACAAAATGTGGTATAAACAGTGCATACACACAGTGGAAGATTATTCAGCCATAAAAAGGAATGAAATTCTGACATATTACAACACAGATGAACTCTGAAAACATATGTTTGGTGAAGAAGTCAAACAATGAAAGGACAAATACTGTGAAATTCCACCTGCATGAAACACCTAGAAGAGGCAGATTCACAGACACAGATCAGAGGTTCCTGGGGGCTGGGGGAGAGGAGAAGTGGGAGTTACCTCTAACGGGGACAGGGTTTCGCAGGGAAGATGAAGATGTCTGGAAGCAGATGGTGGTGGTGGTTGCACAATGTGATTGTACAGTACCACTGAACTATTAAATGCAGGAAATGGTAAATTTTGTTATATATATTTTATAACAGTAAAAAAATTTTTTAAGGAGGGAGAGAAAAGGAGATGTGACCATGGAATCAGGTCAGAGAGACGTGGCCAAAAGCTAAGGAACGTGGCAGCCTCTAAAAGCTGGAAAAGGCAGGAAACAGATTCTCCCCTGGAGGCTCCGGAAGGCACTGGCCCTGCCCACACCTTGGTATCAGCCTGGTGAGTAAGAGAATAAATCTGTATTGTTTTAAAACCACCACCACCACTCAGCACGACACATCAATGTGGTCGGAGCCAGGAAAAGCTTCTGTGCTGAGCTCGTGTGAATTCTGGACACTGAGCCACTGTAGAAGGAAGTATCCCAAAAGTTACAACAAAATGAGCCCCCACCTCGTCAACTGCACTGTTTCTTCAGTCTCTGACTCTCTCTGAGGCTCACCTGCGGATCCACAGTGCACAGACATGTGGGAGCTGGGGGCAGCAGGCAGGAGGGACTCAGGACAACCAGATCTGCTTTGTTCTGACCATTAAAGTCTTGTCAGTGGGGGACCTGGGAGGGAGCGAACTCGAGGGAGGCGAGGGGGCACCCTCATCTAGGGCTTGGGCATGCATACTAGGCTCTGCTCCACAGTCCTGTGCTATCTGAAAGGATAATGGGAACAAAAGAATAAAAACAGAACAAAAAAGAGCAGAGAGCACAAGTCTGGTGGCCATTTCTTTTGGTCCCATCAGAAGAGGCCAAATTTTTTCAAAATCCAAAGGCCAAACTGGCTCGTCATGATGGTTTCTTTCAAGCCTGACTTTGCTCCTGCCTTTGACAGTCATCACCACTTGTCAAGGACACCAGGGTCTCCTGCAGCCTGCGGCTTAGAGGCTGCGTTCCCCAGCACCTTAAACACGCATGTTAATGCTCAGATACCTCGACCACACAGGACGCTGGCTCTCCCCAGACTTGAGCAGTCTGACCAAGCAGCAGCACACGAACTATGATGAGACCCTCCCTTTTATTTCAGGGGTCCCTGTCTGCCTTAATTCTCCAGACTGCAGACCATCTGACCCTTAGTGACAGTTCATGCTCATCCTCTACTTGTACTAAACTGCAAACAGGGAACGGCCATTCAACCACACACAGCTGATGCCCGAGAAGCCTCCTTCTCAACGAGGAGGCCAGGACAAGAGTGAGCCGCACACGCTCGCGGGACCAGGACGGGTGAGTTTTAGCAGCACATTGTAACAGGAACATCTCTCTGTCCTGAATGGAAGACGGTTCATCCCGGCGGATGCGTCTCCCTCCAAGCACCATCTCCTCCCAGGCAGAGGGAGGGCTTGGGCACAGGTAACCAAATGCTCACACACAACAGACGCCTGGTATGGTTTTCCTTTTCCGCTGGGACTGTCCTCATACAATTCTGTAATTGCTAAAGTGCATTAGCTATAGTTACTGTCATGTTAGGAGCCAGAGACCAGGAGTGGCATGTGACTGCATTTATCTGCTGACCCACTCAACAGACTGGGCTGGCCACATCCTTAAAATTACTTAAGTTAAAGCACATGAAGGAGAGACACGCTGGCTGAGTAAGCTTCTGTTTTCCTTTAAACAGCGTGTGTGTGGCAAGTAAGGGGTGGGAGGAGGTGACGCAATTTTAAAATTTCAAAGAAAAGAGTTTCCTTAGGAAATACTTTCATCTACCTCTGCTGTGCAACTTGCGTGAAAGTCCCAGATGACTGTGCCAGGCTCTCGGGATTCTAAATGCCAACACCCAACAGCAGGACTGTAGAGGACCACAGTGTGGGATCACCACAGCTGTCCATGCCCCCTGGAGCTCTCAGGGTGTGGCCCACCCAACCGCTGACCCGGGCCTGGGCCCAGGGTCTGTGCCAACAGCTCTGCAGGGTAAGAACCTGCATGAGGAAGAAAACAGACCGAAACCACCCGCCGCGTATGCTGGGTGTTTTCTAACGTCTGAAACAATCTAAAATGTTATTATTAATTGAAGATAAATGCAAAAGAGGAAGGCCAAGGGTTAAAAATAAGCACATGGGAAGAGCAAGCGCCTTCATGCCCAGCTCCACCCCACGGCCAGGCCCCAGTTTCCCCACACGGAAGACAGCACTGACAATGTCATCTACCTGAGAGCTTGCTGGGAGAGATGGAGTGACTCCTGAGTGACGCAGACACTTCCCAGCTCAGAGAACACACACGGCAGCTGACGTCACAGTCAGGCGCAGGTCAGTTAACCACACCACTGCCTAACTTGGGGTCGGCCAGCTTTTTCTGTAAAGGGCCAGATTCTGTTATTTTAGGCTTTGCGGGCCACAGGTACTCAGCTCTGCCGCTGTGTTGCAAAAGCAGCCCGAGAGGATGCGTAAACAAGTGGGTGTGGCTGTGTGCCAATAAAACTTTATTTACAAAAACAGGCAACAGAACAGATTTGGCCCATGAGCCACCCTGGTCTAACTGGTGAGGAGTGGAATTTTGGATTCCATTTAAATAAAAATTGCAAAAGAAACCATCAACAGAATGAAAAGGCAACCTACTGAATGGGAGAAAATATTTGCAATCCATATAACTGATAAGGGTCTAATGTCCAAAATATATAAAGAACTCATACAACTCAACAGCAAAAAACAAACAATCCGATCAAAAAATGGGCTGAAGATTTGAACATTTTTCCAAAGAAGATATAGAGATGGCTAAAATGTACAGGAAAAGATTCTCAATAGCACTAATCATCAGGGAAATGCAAAACAAACCACAATATCACCTCACACCTGTCAGGATGGCTATTATCACAAAGATAAGAGAGAACAACTATTGCTGAGGATGTGGAGAAAGGGAACCCTTGTGCGCTGTTGGTAGGAATGTAAACTGGTGCAGCCATTATGGAAAACAGTATGGAGATTCCTCATAAAATGAAGACTAGAACTACCATATGATCCAGCAATCTCACTTCTGGGTATTTATATGAAGGAAACGAAAACACTAACTTCAAAAGACACCTGCACCCCCATGTTCATTGCAGCACTATTCACAGTAGCCAAGACATGAAAGCAACCTAAGTGCCCATCGACCAATAATTGGATAAAGATGTGGTGTACATACACAAGGAAATATTATTCAGCCATAAAAAAGAACAAAATCTTGCCATTTGCAATAACATGGATGGACCTTGAGGGTGTTATGCTAAGTGAAATAAGTCAGAGAGATACAAATACTGTATGATCTCACTTACATGTGGAATCTAAAAAAACAAAACAAATCAACAAAACATCTCATAGATACAGAGAACAGGTTGGTGATTATTAGGCTGGGAGTGGGCAAAATGGGTGAACAGTTTTTGGTTTTTTGATTTAAAACAATTGTGAAAAATCTTGCATTGCACAATACTGAATACTATATATAAGCGGGCTTATGAAAAAAAGAGTTGTGCAAAATACTCAAAACCTGTGAAATTTGTATCCCTAGCACTAACAAAAAGTTAGCTTTTCTATTTAAAATATTACTACAGTTTTAAAGAGATTTTAATTACTAATAAATTAAAATTATTGTAAATATAAAACTTTGCCTTTTTAAAATAGATGATAGTAGATGGATAAAAGATGGTCTAAGAAATGCTTGAGCCTGCTGAGGTATGAAGATGAGGGAAAAATGTGACTACTCAGAGGCGACTGCACGATGAGCACTGCCAAACCTGAGAACATGATCAAACTGAGCCGAGACAGACAGAGGAGTGAACGGGCTTCCTGGACAGCTCTGCGTACCTCTGTGGTCATCCATGTACCTGTTCTAGAGCACACTGCATGCACCGTGAGTCCATGATGGGGCACAGTTAACGTGCTAGGAGAGGTCTCACAGCGAGGGACCTATGTGAGTTCTTGCTATACTGACATCGCCTTCCACTTACCGCCTACATGTGCTCCAAAGGACCACACAGACAGCTTCACACCTGAGCTCACCTCTTCCTTCAGCAGAAATGCTGCAGATCTTACATTCATAGGATGGAAATAAAAAGATATACACACAAGGTTTCCTCTATGTGGAAAGAATCTCCAGCCTAGTTTGTTCCTGTAACTCTGTGTGAGTGTGATGTTATCCTGAGTAGTAGCTGTGGGACAGCATTTTATGTGAAAGAGCTACAGCGTCTCTCCAGCTAGCCAAGTAATGAAAATCCTCCAGTGTTCACCTGCCATATGATGAACTGCCTAGTTTGTATTAAATAAACTTCTGCTGAATGGATGAATTAAAGAATAGAACACATTAATTAAAATCGGTTATTATGGTTTAAAAAATTGCCTCTATTATTTAAGCCTGAAATAGGCTAGTATCCCTCCTTTATCTCTCCCCCATGTTTACATGAGGTGCAGAAACTTGCAGAGACAGCCCCCAACAAACTCAGAATTCTTGGAACCCAAATGAAATAGATCCAAGAGACGTAACATACTTTCACTGCCTTTTTTTCTTTTTTTACATTCTTACATGTTTAGCTAAATTAAAATTACAGATAATTGAGTCGGCTGCTCAGATGACAGTGCAGAGGGTTCACTGGCGTTCACGCGCAGGAACCCAGCAGAGGGCGCTCTGGGCCGTGAGGACGTGGCGATGCCTGCATCCCGCGGAGGCAGGAGCAGCTGGCTCCTCAGATGTACAGTGTCAGACCTCACAGCTGAGCCAGCGCAAACCCGTGAACACAAAGGCACCTGCAGCCGCCCTGTGAGAGGCTGCCTCTTCCTGGAGACGGCCCAGCGAAGCTTCAGGCCTGGGCAGGAGGGGAAGTAGGGCTTCATCAGTGAGGCTGCCTCCTGCACCTTGCCAAGGGCCACACTTTCTTCCTGCTTCTGCCCTGGCACCGGGGGCCCACGCTGGAGCCCTGCCTCTGCCCTGACCTTCCTTCCCTCCAAAGACAGGCTGGCAGCTGGCTCTGTCCGGCTGGCGCTCCAGCTCCTCACCTGACGGCTCCCGCTCTGGCGAGGCCTGGCCCAGGGGCCATTCTGGCCAGGCTAGTTACAACAGCTCTGCCCTCCTCACCGTTGGGCAGGGGCCCCAGCCCTCCCACCACCCTCAGTCCCAGAGTCCCAGTGTATGGGAAGTCATTTAGTGGGTTTTCAGTGACATTTTCACAAATACTGTCTTCTCCTCACCCCTACTTTGTATTTCTGTGAGGACTGCATCCTTTCCTCTGGACCAGAAAATACGTCTTTAGACAGAGTTCTCTTTACTAAGAGAGGTGTCAGTTGGTGAAAGAATTTGTAAAAAAAAAAATAGTTCAAAAGGTATTACGTGAAAAGATGAGGCCAGCTCCCCTCTGCAGCCAGAATCCGTCAGGGATAAGAGACCTCGTCTGCACGTGTGGGGCCACAGCCCAGCGATCCTACCAGACCTCCTGTGATGTCACTGACAAGATGGTCAGGGGACCCCCGCACAATGCAGACACCTGACGTCCCTGCCCTGGTGTGACAGCTGAAGTGAGGGCGATCACGAAGGAAGGCATCATGCAGCTCGGGAATCCAGTTATGAATCATAAAGCTGCTTCAAGCACAGCAGATCTGGGGCGAACGAGAGGACAAACCTCTCCACAACCGAGCTGAACAACAGCCACCAGAAAGAGGAAGCCGCTGGCTGTGGAGGAGTGAGGAGCTCCTCTGGCTACTGTGGGAAAGAGAAAAGATAGTTCTGAAGGAGGGAGGGCCCCCGAGGGTGCACAAGGTGACATGATACTGCAAGTCGTGAGGCCACAGCTGGGGTCAAGCAGCAAAGGCAGGCATGGGGGAGGGGGGAGGGAGGCCGGTTCCAAGCTCATGAGGAAAGTTGAGAAATACACGGGGGTGAGGGTGTGCAGAGCACAGGGTGAGGGTGAGGAAAGGAGGGAGTGAGGGTGAGGAGAGCACAGGTGAGGGTGAGGAGA
>NC_060277.1:116300007-116327031 GCF_021613505.1 Equus quagga
GAGAGTGAGGAGAGCACAGGTGAGGGTGAGGAGAGCACAGGTGAGGGTGAGGAGAGCACAGGTGAGGGTGTGGAGAGCACAGGGAGAGGGTGAGGAGAGCACAGGTGAGGGTGAGGAGAGCACAGGAAGAGGGTGAGGAGAGCACAGGTGAGGGTGAGGAGAGCACAGGGAGAGGGTGAGGAGAGCACAGGGTGAGGGTGAGGAGAGCACAGGTGAGGGTGAGGAGAGCACAGGTGAGGGGGTGGCGAGCTCAGTGGTGACCATGCTTGTGGTGAGCTGCCCCCCTGGATCACCTTAGCTTCTATTTTGCCATGATTCATCGACTTTGTCTCCTCTTTCTCTCTTGCTGTCACTACCTCTTCTGGTTGATGTGTCAGCAACTGAAAAATCAGATAATCCCGGCCTCTAGTTTTCTGTCAAACAGGAGGAGTCCCCAGGCTCCTGCCCTGGAGCCTGTGAACTTGGGCTGGACTCCCCCTTGTTTGCCACCAACAGAAAGCGCGCTCTGCACAGTAAATTCTACGTCGCTCATAAGTGTGAAAGATCTTCTGCATCGCGTCAGGGAGCAAAGAAACACATCCGTGAGCTCTGGCCACCCTGTGTCCTGAGCAGAGTCCTTCCTCGCCAAGAAAGGCGCGTGCAGAAAGGATGGATCACTTTTAAATGCTTTAAGTACTTGAAGACAAAAGTAAGGATTATAGACTCAAAATGAGCTCAGTTGTTATTCAGAAAGGAGAAGCCCTGAGTTAAGGAAAGAAAATGAAGCATTTAATGAAATTTACAAACCTCATTAGCTGCATCTTACCAAGAAGTGATATGAATTCATCTTAGAGAAAAACAGCAAAGTTTATATGACTCACTTCCAGATTCCTGTGGCTTATTATCCTTATTTCTAAACTCTAATTTGTTGAAATACTATCTTTAGACAGATAACAAATTTCCCAGTATTCTGACATTTCAACACTCACATGGAACAAGAATAAACTCTGATGCAAAATTCAAACCTAGGGTTTCTGGATTTAATCTAGACACAGACATTAATAAAAAGTTTCCTTTCTCAATAATAGGTTTAGAAAAAGTTTGTAAATAACCACTTTTCTAACATGCTAAAAGTTGCTAGTTCACATGGATCTAAACGACAGGCAGCACTTTACGATACTCCTTTTAAACGAGGAAATGAAGAAATACAGGTTAATCTGTTTCAACATATGTTAGTTTTTAAATTTTATGAATGTTAATTGATAAGAAGTACGTAAAAACCATTGAGATATGAAGGACAAACTTTTAAGGGACAGAGACCGAGATCAATGAGTATGTGAAATTTAATCTTTTTAGACAAACCTGGTGAGTTCTGGCTGCAGAGCGATGCTGCTTAGACAAAGGAGGAGAAGCTCTCAAAACCAAGGTAACAACCGAGCAAGATGTGCGAGTGGGTGTCACCTGTGCGTTGGGAGGCCCAGCTCCTGCAGGCGGGAAGTAACCACTGGGACCAAAAGTCAGCCACACATCCCTTCTAAATCCGCCGAAAGTTACCTTTAGTTTTGCTGAATATCTTCAAAGGAGTGGTCACAGAATGGTCAGCCCCAAGAACCCAGGTGTTGTGCTTAAACCCTCGCAGTTTACGAACAATAAAACAGCACCTGAGAGGTCATGCAGCTGGCAGGGCCCATGGTGCCCATGCCATATGGACCGCGAGGGGCCCAGGCGTGATCGAGACTTTCTTACTGGGTCCTCTGTTGACCTGCAAGTGGCCTGAGCCCTCGGCCTCAGGGTCCAGCCCGCCTGTGCTCCCCTCCAACCATCACCTGCTGCTTCTGACCCCACAAGGTGAGCCGTCGTCTCTACCCATCAGCCCCCTGGCCCCAACTGCCTGGCTCACAGCCTGCTCAAGAGCATCCTCTCCTGCTTCTCCCGGGTCCTTGTCAACAGAGAGGGATGACGTGGCATCCTTAAGCTGGTCACCGTGGCCGGCACTTTCATCAGTCACCTCTGGGACCAGGGTGGCCAACGCTGAGGAGGTAAGGAATCCTGTGCATGACGCAGAGCCCTGGAAGCGAAGGATGTGGCTCGGCTGAAGAGCCGCCACCCACTAGAGTCCCAAGGCCCAGCCTGGCTCAGTGTGGACTGGGCACCTTCAGAGCAGAGATGCCCTGACATCTGCAAAGCACATCCTGGTCCCACGGTGGGGTGTCCGTGACCCCACATTGGGGTGTCCGTGGCCCCACGGGGGGTGTCCGTGGCCCAGAGTGAGGGTGTTCCTGGTCCCACAGTGGGGTGTCCCTCGCCCCACAGTGCTCTGTTCAGTGAGCAAGTATGGCTCTCCTCGATGAGCTGTGGCCCCCGTGTCCCCTCTGGTCCTAACTCGTACCCAGGGGAAGCTGTGGAGGGAAGCCCTTAGCTCTGGGCAACGGCAGGAGGTCCTCTGAGGGCAGCAGTTCCCGTGGTGTCAGTGAGCAGATACGGATCTGGAGGTGGTGAGTGGGGTGGGGACCTGCCCCTGGGCCTAGATGCCAGGATGGAGCTGGACCCGTCCTCTCAGGAAAGAGCAGCAACTCCGGAGAGGCACACAGATGCTGGTGTGCGGGCAGGGTGGACAGCCGAGGGGAGTGGTGGTGGCCACAGTGCCAGTCAGGAAGCAGGGAGGTGGGTGCTGCTGACCGAGAGCGCTGATGTCCAGAACAGGGCTGCTGGATGCAGAGGTGACCGCAGGGGTGATGCGGACACTAAGCAACAGAAACGCCAACTCGCTGAAGAAAGGACCAAGTGAACATTTAGCAACATGTTTCCCATTAGAACCAAAGATACTTCAGCTGCCCGGACACTCCCTGAATCTCACATCAAGAGGGAACAGCGTCGGCCAGCGTGAGCCAGCACTCATACCAGCGACCAAAACCCGCTGAGCATCAGAACCCGGAGGGGACTCTTATACCTGACCGTACGGGAACTGGACGACTGAGGTCTGGGAGTAGCTCCCAGGAGCCCACAGCGGGGGCGGAGCTGGGGGGGGTGGTTCCCGGGGTCTACGCGCTGCAGCCAGATGGGGAAGAGGGAGAAGTACTCTGCGCTTGGTGTATTTGAGATTTTTCAACAACAAAAAAAAGTTTTCCTTTTCCTCTTTTTTAAAAGAAATCACGTGGATCAGCAAATACAGAGGAGATGATCAGAGCAGCTCTGGGGAGGGGAGTTGGGAGAGGAGCTGGTCCTGTGAAAAGAGCAGAGGCCAACCTAGTCCCTCCTGGGACACTAGAAAATCAGGCAAACACAGGAGTTGGTGGTTTTCAGCACGGGATGCTGGGCTGGACAGCGACTGTGCAGGGAACCCTGCCGTGGCCACTTGCTCCCGGGGCTCCGGCCTCCACACGCAGAGCGAGCCCAGCAGCCTCCTGGAGACGAGGAGCAGAGTGTGGGGCCCAGGAAGTCCAGGCAGGCGGAATGTTCCCCTCGATTTCCCAGATGACGTCTCAGAACAGAAACAGGAACCGCTGCTATCCCAGCTGCTTTAGCATCTTCCTCTTGGTCAGAGAGGTTATGCGCCCAAATTCCCTCCATCTCAGCCGACAGGAGCTTCCACCTTTCTGCTATTCTCAGCTCCCGTCTATTCCCTGGGCTGTGAGGGTTTCATTCAAAGCATAGGAACTGGTTAAACACACGAGCACTTGAACCGGAGCCACCCTCTGTCACATCCTTGTCCTTTCTCCCTAATCGAGCGTTTCCCAGATTTAAAAAAAGTCAGCAGGTGCTCCCTGCTCTCTTTCCGTACACCCAGCCCCAGGGCCGGGTCTGGAGGCCTGGCCGCTGCACTGGCTCCCACGCGCTGGCTCCCACACTTTGGGAGGCCTGTTTCCTGGATCTCACATCTGCCTCCTCCTTAATTTGCTTCCTAATTTTATGGAGTGACTTCTACTAAATTTCTGAGAGAGGTTTTGGAGGAGATAAACATTTTGAATCCTTATACGAAGAAGTCCTTATTATGTTTTCACACGACTGACATTTTGGTTAAGCATAGAATTCGACATTCCAAAACCATTTCTGGAGAATTCTGAAATGAGAGCCCCAGGACCTTCTAGATTCCCCTGCTGAGAAATCCAGGACCATGTGCTCCATGCGTTCCTGCTCCTTTGTCTTCTTGTCTCCAAACTGCCCAAAGCCTTTTTTTTGTTTTTTGTTTTTGAGGAAGATCCGCCCTGAGCTAACATCTGCTGCCAATCCCCCTCTTTTTGCTGAGGAAGACTGGCCCTGAGCTAACATCCGTGCCCATCTTCCTCTACTTTATATGTGGGACGCCTACTGCAGCATGGCTTGCCAAGTGGTGCCACGTCTGCACCTGGGATCCGAACCAGTGAACCCTGGGCCGCCCGAAGCGGAACATGTGTACTTAACCACTGCGCCACCCGGTTGGCCCCCCAAGGCCGTTTTTAATCCTGGATGTGGGTCTTCTCTCTTTCCCTGTGCTAGTGCCAGGGGTCCTTTTAATCTGGCGACCCACATCTTTGGTTCTAGGAAGTTTTTCTGTGTTATTCTTACAGAATAATTTACTCCCCTCCACTTAAAAGAAATCTCATTATGCTGGACTGTGCTGTGTCAATCAGCTGCCGCTGGGAACTGGGTTTCTCAGAATCCCCTTGTCAGCGTGAATCAAGGTTAGAGCTGGACAGGAGAGGAACCCGCTGAGGCCGGGAAGTGGGATGGGGACAAGGCCGAACTCCCCTCCCTGAGAGTCACAGTGGTCGGGCAGGCGCCTGCGGGCCCCGCCCCTCAGCAGTGGCCCCACCACACTTGTAAAGAATCCATGGATCAAGGAGGAAGCCTCAGGGAGTTAAATATGTATTGCACTGACTAACAATCGAAATACATAAACCCATGTGATCCAGCTAACGCCATGTGTAAAGGGGAGTCCACAGCTTATGTTAGAGAAGAGAGGGCTCAAAACAAAAACCTAACCTTCCACCTTAAGAAACTAGCAAAAAAGGACCAAATAAACCCAAAGCAAGCAGAAGACAAGAAATAACAAAGAGCAGAAATTAAAAAAATTGAGAACAGAAAAACAACAGAGAAAATGAATCAAACCAAAAGCTGGTTCTTTGAAAAGATCGATGAAATTGACAAACCTCTAGCAAGACTGACTTTAAAAAGTGAGAGGACCCAAATAACCAACATCAGAAACAAAAGGGGATTTTATGACAGAACCACAGACATGAGAAGGATAACAAAGATACTATCAAATAACTCTGAACACATAAATTTGACAGTTTAGATGAAATGGATTAATTTATCAAAAATCACAAACTACCCAAGCTCAACTGAGATGAAACAGAGAATTGGAATAGTGCTATAGCTATCTGGCAAACCTTCCTGTATGTCAGGAACGAACAATCAGAAACCAGAATTACAAACACAACAGCATTTACAATTGTTCCCAAAATGGTGAAAACTACAAAATGCTAATAAGAGGTGGCAAAGAAGATTTAAACAAACAGAGAGACAGACACATTCATGGAGGGAAGACTCAACATAGCAAAGCTGTCAATTCTTCCCAAACCAATCTACAAGGGTTAACGCACTTCCTGTCAAAATCCCAGCTGGGTTCTTAGTAGACAGACAGACTGACCCTAAATTTATACAGAATGCTGCGGTAAACCAAGAAACACACTTGGTCTTTGTCCCCAGTTCCTGGCACAGTGCTCCTGAGACTTGGATTTCCTGAGTGACAATTTGTCATTCACAAGGAGCCCCTTTTGAGCGCACCTGAGTTTATGCTAATGAGGTGACTGAGGTGGGCCCTGGATCAGGATGGAGCTGGTCACCAGAAAGACCGGGCGATTAGGAGTTTTGAGCTTTCAGCCCCAACCACTGACCTCAGGAAGGGGAAGGGGGGCTGCAGATGAAGCTCTATAAAAACTCGAACACCAAGAGCTCATGAGCACGTGGTGAGTACATCCACAGGCTGGGAAGGTGGCTTACCCCAGTTCCATGTGGAGAAGCTCCTGTACCTGGAACCCTTCTGGAGCCCCTCTACATAGGCCTTCATCTCATCAGTCATCTGTATCCTTTATCATAAACTGTAAAGGTTTCTGAGTTTTGTGAGCCACCTTAACAAATTCACTGAACCTGAGGAGGCAGTCATGGGAACCCCAATTTATGGCCAGTCGGTCAGAAGCACAGGTGACAACCTGGACTTGCTACTGGCATCTGAAATGGGGACAGTCTTGTAGGACTGAGCCCTTAACCAGTGGGGTCTGAGGCTAACCCCAAGTGGACAGTGTCAGGACTGAGCCCTTAACCAGTGGGGATTGAGGCTGACCCCAGGTAGACAGTATCAGAACTGAGCCCTTAACTGGTGGGGGTCTGAGGCTGACCCCAGGTGGACAGTGTCAGGCCTGAGTTAGATTTGCAAGACACCCAGCCAGTGTCCACCCAGAACTAGAGAATCGCTTAGTGTTGGAAAAAGCACACATAGGAAAAGGCAAAAGAACTAGAAGTGCCAAAAATAACTTTGAAAAACAAGAAGAAAGTTGGAGGAATCACCAAGTGATTTCAAACCTATGCTACAGCTGCAGCAATCACAGCAGAGTGGTGTCAGAGTCCAGAAACAGACCCACACAAACATGGCCAAGGAGCTTTCGGCAAAGGTCCAAAAGCAGTTCTACGCAGGAAGGTAGTATTCTCAACAAAAATGGTGTGGAAACATTTGGACATTGTAAGCAAAAAAAACCCACAAGCACCTGGACCTAAACCTCGCTCCTTATAAAAAAAATCAACTTAAAATGAATCACAGCTCTAAATATAAAACGTGAAACTGTGAAACTTCTAGGAGAAAATTTTTGTGACACAGAGTGAGGTAAAGCATTCCTACACATTGATACCCAAAGCAACATCCATTAAAAAAGTCCATCAGTTGGACTTCACCAAAGTTAAAAATTTATTCCCTGTGAAAGACTCTGTTAAGTGGATGAAAAGCAAAGCCATAGATTAGGAGAAAATACTTGCAAACCACATATCCAACCAAGGCCTTATGTCCAAAAGGAAACTCTTAAACTCAACAGCAGGAAAACAAACAATCCAAAGAGAAAATGGGCAGAAGGTCTGAAAAGACGCTTCGCCAAAGATACACAGATGGCGCATGAGCACATGAAAGATGGTCCGTATCGCCAGTCCTTAAGGAAATTCAAGATAAAGCAATGAAGAGACACCTCCACACACACGCCAGAATGGCTCCAAATAAACTCTGACACACCAAGGGCTGGGAGGACGACAGCCGCTCACTCCCTGCTGGTAGGGTGGGGGATGGCACAGCCATTCTGAGAAATAATGCAGCAGTGTCATGTAGATTTCCACATGGACACAGAGGCCACACGACTCACGACTGCACGCCTCCTGGGCATTTATGCCAGAGAAGTGAAAACTTACATTCACACAAAACCTGGACCTGAACGCTCACAGCAGCTTCATTTGAGGCAGCCCCAAAGTGGAATCCACCCGGCGTCCTGCAGTGGGTGGGTGGACACACCTGCGGTGGTGCACCTGCATGATGGGATGCTCCTCGGCAACACAAGGAAGGAACGATACACATACGGGATGCAGACAAGAACATGGGTAGATCTCAAAGGCATTATGCGGAGTGAGAAAAGCCACAGCGTATGATTCCATTATGTAACTCTCTCAGACGACACAATTATAGCAAAAGGGGACAGACATGCTGTTGCCAGGGGTTGGGAGAAAGTGTGGCTGAAGAGGCAGTTTCTGCGGGGTAATGGAACAGTCCTGCATCCTGACGGTGCTTGTGTTAATCCAGACACGTGACGAAACTCCACAGAAGCCCCTTCCTCCCAGGGAGGGGTGAACTCCGGAAGGCCTGTGCTGAATCAGCAGGGCTGGACCACACGCATCCTCTGCTTTGATCACTGTACTGTGGTTGTGAGATGTTAGGAAGGGGGAGCGAGGTGAAGGGCACACAGGAACTCTGCCATTCTTGTAACTTGTACGTGAATGAAATTATACCAAAACACAAGCTCCTTTACTTGGGTAGACTTTGTAAAGACAACTCGATGATCCTGTGGGAAGTAGTTTTTCTGTGCAGGTACCAGCAGTCTGGCCTCTAGGTCAGAGTCAGGAGTAACACACTTCCAACGAGTTCCATCAAAAATATCCAGGCACTTGTTAGAAACACACATTGCCGGGCCCTGCCCAGGCCACTAAATCAGAAACTCCACGGGAGTGGATCAGGAATCTGCATGGTTTTCACATTCTTGAGCTATTTTTATGATTAAGCAGACTTCGGGAGCACTGGTTTACGCAGAGGCCAGACTCACAGAGGTAAACTTTAATTATCTAGACATTTAGCTTGTCCAGATCCTTAACATGCCGGATAAACCATGAGTTTGTGCATCAGTGCTGACACGTGGGTTGTGAACTTTCCTCATGTACATTCATGCCGACCTGTTCAGATGCTGTGGGGAAATGAAGGAAACGTGTGACACCCACTCTGTGGCCCGAGCAGGGCACATGAAGTGACAGGCTGCAGGGGAGGCTGCCACCCTGTCCATATACCACTGTGTCCATGTGGGGCCCAGTGGGGGCAGGGCGCACAGACTGGGGTGGGGGGGGCACCAGCGGCTGAGAAGGAGCCAAGGAGGGTGTCCTGGTGCTATGGACTGAACTGTGTCCCCCAGAGACCATGGTGCAGGCCTAACCCCAGTGGGACTGTATTTGGAGGTATGGCCTTCGAGGAGGTAGCTGAGGTTAAGTGAAGTCATAAGGGTGGGGCCCTGATCCAACAGGACCAGTGTCCTTACAAGAAGAGGAAGACACTTGTCGTGTGTGCACAGGGCAAGACCATGTGAGGACAGGCAGACCTCCAGCCACCAGACAGTGAGGAATAAATGGCTGTTGTATTTGCCACAGCAGCCCTGCCGGGCAAGACACGAGGATCATGGATGCCCAAGGGAGAGTGTGTATGGGCAGCCAGGAGCCGAGGTGGAGGAGGACGTGGGCCCAGTGGGGTCGGGTGGAGAAAGTGCCCCTCATGCGCACGCTTGCTTCCCTCCTCCCTGCTGTTACCCAGTGCAGGCCTAGCACGCCACTGCACGAACACTGGCCTCAGTAAGGACTCAGCCCACCCCTCAGAGCTGCCAGGTCCCCCAACCCCTTCTCAGAGATGCCAGGACCCCCAACATCTTCCTTTGAGCTGCCAGAACCCCCCAGGGGCAGCCTCAGAGGTGGGGGCGGGGGGTGGTCTGGCCTGCTCTGCCTTTGGCCCTCCCCAATTGAGGAGCTGTAGGTCCCTTGGGAACAGCGAGTCACTGACAGTGGAAAGTGGGCACTGCCTGAATAAAACAGGTGTGTTCTCAGGATGGCAGCTGCCCCAGGCCATTTGTACAGACAGCCCACATTTCAGTCTATTTGGAATCAGCAGAACATTAACTCATGGCACTTGATTTGCCTTTGCATGTGGTGAGCAGAAACATCTCAAGTAGACACACTAAGTGTCACACCAAACTGTGCTGCTCTCCACCGTACACACGTGACGTGGTTTAGACCGATTTGGTGGCTGACCCACCTTGTTAAGACAGTGGTGTGATTTCTGCACTGCTAACAGTTGAGAAATGGCTTAAATAAGAGAGACCTTCTTCAGTTTATTTTGAGAAGCTTCAGACTTTAACTTCCCCTAACTTGCTGAAGAAAAACACTATTCGAGGACCCTCTCAATTATTTCCACGATGCTTCACAATCAAGGCCACCCATCAGCCCTCAGCTTGCTAGGGACTCACATTTCTGGCTGGAATGGACATGAGTGTTTGCATGGCACACTCAGTATTGGTTACAGGGTTTCCACGTGACACCCTCTACCAGAAATCAGGGGCAGAGCTGACGCAGCAGTTCCTCCCACTGGGTGACCGCCACGCAGCAACGCGCTGCACTTGGGCTGAGGAGAGTGTCCCCAAAGACCCCCCGCGGGGCAAAGCTGAACACGGCCCGTCCAAGGAGTGTCTGTGCGCCCCCAGTCTGGGCTGACAGAGGCTAGCAGCTCTCACGCTCAGCATGGAATTTTAACTCCCAGGTAGGATACGAAAGCTCTCAGGAGCTCTCCACTGAGTCTGCTGCGACCTTGTCCAGAAAAAACCAAGAAACCATCTGCGCATGTCCTGAGGAAACGCCTGTAAAACGCGGCATGTCCCAGAACCATGAGCCCCGAGGGGCGGCCTGCCACAAGGAGGGGACCAGAATAGCGTCTGCCTGCAGCCTGTTTGAGCATCGTGCTCGGAGGGCAGGTCCCCACTTGGGTGTCTGGGGTCCTGGTCCTCAGAGGCAGAGGATGGGCGGTCCCCACAGGTGGAGCCCTCTCCCTCCTCCTGGCTGGGGAGGCCCCAGGTGTCTGCAGGCAGGAGGTCCCAGGAGGTGCTCACAGGCTGTCTGACCCCAGGACCGCACTTTCCCCTCCTCACTCCACGTGCATGGAGATGGCCTATCCCAGGCTGCTTACATCCAAATGCCAACAGAAAGAAGAAAAGCAACACACAAGGCTGCAACCAAAGCCGCCAGTGCCTTCTCGGCTCTGGATCACAGAAGTCTGATGGGGAAAATTGCCTGCTGCATCCTTCACAGGTTCGCAGCCTGGAGAAGAGAAGGCTCCATGTGCTGCGTGAACTCCACACATCCTGGCCGCAGGAGGGATGTTCTCCTCAACTGCGAAGGGACCAGATGCTCACAGAGACGACCCAGTCACTGGGTCTGTGAACCGTGCTGCGCTCAGCTGGGCTGGCCACTTCCCAGGGTAGACGGGAAGGAGTCGGGCTGCCCGCAGCCCAACGCCCCAGCCACAGAGCCACCTCTGCTCCATGGTAACTGTCCACATCTGCAGGCACCTCCAGGTGACTTCCTGGAGGTCCCGCCACCACCACCAGATCCTGTCGGCTCTAGGGCTCCACGTAACATGGGTGAGTGTGGAGCCAGCCAGACACACACGCATAGGCTACGGCCTTAGGAGCCTCTGGGAAACCAATAAGCTCCCCTCTTACCTACAAAAGGCCCTTGATGGAATGTTCGTCTTCTCCAATGTGAAAAGTAAATCCAAAAGTAAAATTGCTTTGTGTGTGAATCAGCACATTATGGAACAGAACCTAAACCAATGAAGCAGGTTTGACAACAGAAGCCAAATCCAGTGACTCCAGCATCCGGCAAGCTGATGGGGAAGGGTGAGTAACTCGGATTACCAAAAGGAGTTCGTGACCCGGCACCATGAAGAGGGGAGCGCCTGTCCTGGGCAGTGTTCAACTCTCAGGGCATTCTTCTGCATCACTTTTGTGTTCAGCGAACAGAACATCTGGTGCCATGATCACAAGCAACTCTAATTTTAGGAGCTAGTTATCATTACAAATCAGTCCATTTACCAAGACTTCAGTTTTCACAATTCAGAGTTTAGAAAAATGCATTTCATCGTATGTGAGGATCCCAGGAAATCCACAACGTGGACACCTCAGTACCAGATCCAGGCCTGGCACTCACGGGGCATCCCTTCCAGGCCAGGCATGGGGTGGCCACTCCCCTCTTCCCCCTGACCCACCCCCCCACAGAGCACATTTCTCCAGCCCTGCTGCGTGTGGGGCGTCCTGGGAGTGGCTGGTCCGGCAGGACACAGAGTCTGGGGTGTCTGCATCAGCAGGGCAGCCAGGGCCCAGGCTGAGAGGCAGACTGAGCAGCCTGCCCACCGCACAGCCGCCAGCTGTTCCAGGTCTGCCTGGGGTGACTGCTGTGGAGCATTATGTGGCTGCAGACAGGGTTCTTTTCAAAGGTAGACGAACAGAGGTTTGCTCAGCTGTTGTCCACTGACACCCTGTCAAAACGCCCCTCTGTGCTCAGCATCCCCAGATGTCCAGCAAAGGGGCCAATCGATGGCTCGAGGACTTGCGTCCCCGCAGCTGAGACCAGGAGCACCTCTTCCTGCCTCCCTCCCGGCCGCCCACCCCTCACAGGTGGTCTCTAGTCTGATTTCAGCTCACGCCTCTCTCCCAGCTCCTGACCACCTGCCGGCCAGCTCCACCCAGACCAACCCTCTTCCAGCACGGCCTGCCTCAGGGATGACCGCCCAGAAACTTGGGCCTTTCCTCGACACCTCCTCCCCAGGCCCAGCCCCGGCCCCATCTCCCTCCCTCCCACTCACCATCCTCGGCCTGTGTGCTGGGCTGCGTCTGCCCTGCGCCCCAGTCTCCAGCCAGACCCTCTGCTCCCACTCCTCCCCAGGCCAGGCTCCTCTGAAACGCTGACCCCTTTCTCAGCAGGTGTCCACTAGGACCCTGTACCCGGGAGGTGGGCAGAGAGCTGCTGAAGGCAAACACAAGATGTGCTTCCTCAGGTGGCCTGGGCCACCTTCCAGACGGGGCAGGACGTACCTGGGTGAGAAGCTGGTCGGACGCTAGCTGGTTGATCCAACGTGTGTATCGCTCGGTGGAGTTGGGGGGCTCCCTCCTCACCTGGCAGCCTATGATCTGCAAAAGAGCAACAGGACTCAACAAAAGGAGGTCACTGCGAGCCATGTGCACACACCTGTGCACACACCTCAGCTGGCGTAGGCTGGTGCGTCCAAGCGGGGAATCAGCTGAAATCTGGCATCTGGGTCAGGTTGGGGAAACTTCCTGGAGTAAAGGGGATGGGCATGGGCCTGGTGTGGGGCAGGCAGAGTCCAGGACACCGGACGCCTGCGCAGGGCAGGTGTCAGCAGCCACGCCAAGCTGCTCTGGCTGCGTGAAGAACTCACCAGACGCACTCCTAGATTCAATGCACTGGATTAAAATGACCAGATGCAGGTTCAAACGCCCAGTTACTTCCAGAGCGTTCTTGAGCTGTAACTGGAGTGGAGGTGAGCAGACGGCTGTGCAGCCTCTGGGCAGCAGGTCTAAAAGTCCCATCTCTCGAAAACATCCTCGATTCAGCCTCCCAAAGGCAAGAACCTCCCACCAAAAAGAAGTCTCAGCGCCAAGAGCCCACTGCCAGCTGCCTCAATGTGTCCAGGCTGCACGGCAGCCCCCCGCGCTAGCAGACAGGCGCCTACCAGCCGGACAGAATCCTCCTACACTGCCCTATAACTTACCTATTTCATTTTCTTGTCTTTCTGTTTGTTGTTGCTGAGGAAGAGTCGCCCTGAGCTAACATCTGCTGCTGATCTTCCTCTCTTTGTATGTGAGCTGCTGCCACAGCATGGCCACTGACAGACGAGTGGTGCAGGGCTGCACCCAGGAACCGAACCTGGGCCACCAAAGCAGAGTGCGCCGAACCTACCACTAAGCCACCAGGGCCGGCCTGCCTATTTTCTTATACCTCCTTGCGGCCTTCAACCTGAGGCCTGGCCCTGCCTCCTCCTGGCTTTGGACACAATTCCCTCTCCACACACCCAACGTCTACACCATGGACCCCCATAGCCTTGCCAGCTCCTCTAACAGAGCCTGGACTTCCAGGGGGCCCCCCACCCATCCCACCAATGCCTTGGGGGCCTGCACTTTCTGCTGGAGCATCTCCCTGCAGCATGTTTGAGCGTCGTGCTCGGAGGGCGGGGTCCTGGCAGCCAGACAATCGGGGCAGGTCCCTGCTTGGCTGTCCAGGGTCCTGGTCCTCCGAGGCAGAGGATGGGCGGTCCCCTCGGGAGGAACCCTCTCCCTCCTTCTGGCCAGGGAGTCTATGGGTGTCCGCAGGCAGAGAGCCTGCTCCCTGGTGCAGCCCCGTGAGGGGCTCACAGGCCATCTGACCCCAGGACCACGCTTTCCCCACCTCACTGATCAACAAGGGACATATAAGGGACATCTGAGGGGTCCACAAGGTGGACGTCACTGAACAAGGCTCCTTATGGAGAAATCGTCGCAAGTCACACCTCCATTTCTGGGTTTCTCGTCCTGCTCCAACACAGCCGCTCTCACACGTGGCGATTAACTCTCATTAGTGCAGCTGCACCAATGAAGAGTGTGCAGAGGTCTTGCCTGTATTTTCGCTGTTGGTTTTTTAAACTTTTTTTTTGAGAAAATGGTAGAGTTGCATGCAGTAGTAAGAAATAACACCGAGAGCCCACGTATCCTTCACACAGTCCCTCTAATGACAAGGTCCCAAAAACCAGCCACGCCACCTCTGCTGAGGCAGCGACACAGGCGTGCCCGCTGCCACAGGACCCCTCGTGGCGCCTTCACAGCCACACTCACCCCCTTAGTGGCAACTACGCGCCTGTTTTCCCAATGCTGTAATTTTGTCTTTTCAAGAATGTTGTGTAGAGGCTGGCCCCGTGGCCAAGTGGTTAAGTTTGTGCGCTCCGCTGCAGGCAGCCCAGTGTTTCGTTGGTTCGAATCCTGGGCGCGGACATGGCACTGCTCATCAAACCAGGCTGAGGCAGTGTCCCACATGCCACAACTAGAAGGGCCCACAACGAAGAATACACAACTATGTACCGGGGTGCTTTGGGGAGAAAAAGGAAAAAAAATAAAATCTTTAAAAAAAAAAAAAGAATGTTGTGTAAATGGATCGCACAGGATGTACCCTTTTGGAATTGGCTCTTTTTCCATAATTCTCTTGAGATTTGTGCAGGCTGTTGTGTGTGACAATACTTTATTTCTTTTCAGGCTGAAAAATATCCCATAGTTCAGACAGACCCCATACAGACACCTGGGCTGACTCCAGTTTGGAGCTGAAACGCCATTTCTTTGTCAGGGCTGTCAGTTTCCAGCACCCCTGCTGTATCTGCTGTGACTCTGCATGAACACTCACATGCAGGTTCTCATGTGAATCTAAGTCTTCGTTCTCTGGGACGAATGTCCTGGAGAGCGACAGTTGCTTGTGTGCGGTTGCAGGTTAACTTTTTAGGAATCCACCAAGCTGTCTTCTGGGGCCACAAAGCCCCACACTCCCAGCAGTGGTGAGCGCAGCCCGGGCTGCCTGTACCCTCGCCCACACCTGGCATCCTCGTGCTTTCATCCCAGCCTTCCTGCTGTGTGTGTGCTGACGTCTCGCCATGGTTTTCATGAGTCTCCTGAAGGCTCACCATATCGAGCCTCTTCCCGTGGGCGTGTCTGCTGTCTGTCCGTCTGTCCTCCCGGGAGAAACGTCTTTTCACGTCTATCTCCATTCTCTGGTTGGGATAAGATGCACCTGGCCACAGGTGTGTTTCACATCTCGCTGAATTCGTCTCGTGAACCTTTCCCGTCTCTCCTGAAAAAACACTGAAACAGTCGTAAACGGAGGCGGCTCTGGAACCAGTGCTCTGCCTGCAGGAGGTCCCCTCACACCTGATCTGACCAAGACACGTTTTTCTAACTGTCTACTGCATTGGATTGCGGAACAGAAAAGATTTTGAGGGATGAAAGGTAAAACGTTGATCAAAAGCTGGGAGGCAGATTTCTGTTCCCAAACACAAGGATGAAGAGGCTTAACTTCCACAAATCAACAGCGGCCCCGCAGCCCATGACTTGTGCCATGAACAGCTACCTGGCGGTGGTAGACGGGCCACGTGCACACCAGCCATGCCGAGCACTTTGCCTCCAGCCACACAGCGAGAGTCAGCAGACGCGGCTCTTTCTGGAACACGAGCTGATTTACCCCACTTCCGCAGTGAGGGCCCGGCCCCTCCCCACCCTCCTCTTCGCGGACTTCTAGTGAAAGCTACAAGCATGCTGGGTGGCTCCCACGCCGGGAAGCAGGGGCAGGTGAGAGAGAACACAACACTGGAGCTTCTGAGGCAGGCTGCTGTTCGTGACTTCAGCCACCACGGGCACTGTCCACAAACGAGGGAGAAACAGGAGGATGTTTTTATCTGCCTTTAACACTGTTTTAAAAGAACGTTGGCCTGACCACAGGCTGGATAAAGGCAAACCACGCAGGGCCTTTTCTGTCACAGAGGCACAGAGTGCGGCCCAAGCTCTGCTGTGCAGGCCTCCCTGTTTCCAGGGCAGCTGACGGACTCCACGTGGGGAGGCCCTGCCACCCCCACGGCCCCACGTCCTCGCTGGTGATGGCACACGAGGGACACACACAATGTCCTACACCACACGAGACCTCAGATGCTCCAAAGCTGGGCCTCGCACAGTGCTTGTACACAGTCAGTGCTCAATAAACGCAGGCTGAATGAACCAAGGGCACGTGCCGGCACGGGGTTGGCCAATTTCTTCCCAAGAGAAGAAGCCGGTGGTTCCAGGCTCCGACCGGTATTTGCTGACTCCCTTGAAAGCATCTGTTGCCAACAGGTAGACAGAAGGACAGGTTCCTGCAGTGGGATCCCTACCCACGATCCTGAAACTCTGTCTGAAGTGAATGGGGGCTTCTCACACCGGCAGTCTGGCTGGAGAAAAGGTCAGAAAGCAGAAGAGAAGGTGTGCTGAGAACAGAAGGGAGGCTGGCCGCCACGGCGACTGTCACCTGCCCCACTACACCCTGGCCTGATCCTTGACCCATCGCAGGGGGTCTACCAAGAGACTACGTGACCCTTCTGAGGCGAGGCCATGGAAGGAGAGTCAGCCTCCAGCTAGTTCTCCCGGGACCTGTCCTTGGAACTGGCCGCCATGCTGTGGGGAAGCCCACGCAGCCATGTGGAGCAGCTCCAGCCACCACCAGGATCACCGCAGGTGTGCGAGCACATGCACCTCCAGGCGACCCGGACCTGCCTCTGGATGCCTAGCTGAGGGCCCGTAAGTGGTGCCCGCCACCAGGCATCCAGCCAAGGCCCCGTGAGTGGAGCCTGCCTCCTGGGCCCTTTCTGAATTCCTGACCTACAAAGTCTGCACGTGACAAACGGGCTTTCACCACTAAATTTGGACGACGTATTACACAGCAGTGGTGACTGGAGCTGGAAGGAGGTATTTTATCAGCTATGTGGTTGGATGGTTGACAAACCCCAGAAGCCCAATTTCTCCCCTAGATCCACCAGGGTCAGGAAGATACACAGCACTGTCTGCTAGGGGCCTCCGTCCACAGTGGACTTATAATTAGTTCCTCTTCCCTCCTAAGGTCCCAATGTGGATGGTGAGGAGTGTGGCTCACCATTTCCTGTTGAGAAGCAAGAATCATCTCCCCCTTGGAACATGAGACGCCACCACCCCTGGCCTGATGCTGGGGCCTCCCACTGGAGCAAGTGCTGTTTGGTGCAACTGGAGAGTGTGCATCTGCGTGTCTGTGTGTGTGTGCATGAGTGTGTGCATATGCACATATGTGCGTATGCCTATGTGTGTATGTGCCGGCCTGTGGGGAGGAGCCTGGAGAGGAGGGCAGCCAAGATATAGACCAGTGTGTCTAATGAGGTGAACTCCCCAGCTGAGCCCACAGGAAGCGACAGTGCCTCGAGCAGCAGACGGGGCTTCCCGCAGCCTGTCCACCTCAGCCCCTCACAAGCACACCGGCCAGTCCCCTCAGTGGCCAGTGTGGGAGGGGTCTGTTGACACAGCTGGCCTCTTCCGCCCTCTGCACATACAGCCAGAGATGCCTGGGCGAAAGCCAGGCTCTGCCCCAACTTATTCTCCCTCTCAGCACCAGTTCCTTCCTCTAAAGGGGGCTGAAAACACTGGCCTCGGGGCGGCTGCAAAGACTAAAGAGGGCAGTGTGCCAGCACCCTAGTGCAGCGGGCGTGCACGCTCTCTCCATCCACTCCTCCAAAGTCAGCCTCTGCGCAGTTGACGGCGGATCCGAGAGCCACGGGCTGGCAGAGCATAAGAATCTTCTCTTTTCATAATCACTTCTTCAGTCATCACAAAAAAACAGAAAGGAGCATGCCTTGTGTGATTTAATCAGGTTTTCACTTACTGATGAGCCCACAACCCCAGGTGTGAGCACAACACGGAGCATGTTCTCCACCCAGGTGCCTGGACCACTGTGGCCCCAGAGGCACCTGTGGCCCACAGCCTCGACCCTGCCCGCATGGGACCCCCTTACTGGCCACACATGCAGCTTCTGTCTTCATCCCGCCACCACCCCTCCACATAGAGGCTGACGGTGGCCCCAAGGAACTCAAATAGCTGCACGTCCATCATGCCCTCCCCCAGGCACCCCGCAGGGAGAAGAGCACACGGGGCCCAGCGGAGGTCTGAGCATCTGTGTGGCCAAAGCCCCCTGACCAGCGTCTGAGGAAACGGAAGCCTGGAAAGGCCACAGGGGAAACTGTGAAAACAGAAGCACGAGCTCCCGAAGAGAAGGCAGGGTGCAGCTTCAAGAGCCGCATCCCCAGACCTCCCTCCCTGCCTCGCCTGCCACACGGCTTCTGCGTAGCCGGCAGAGGATGGCCGGTCGAGAAGTGCGGAGCCACAGAGGCCCTGCGGGCACAGGAACTGTTTCTGCTCTGTGAATCGACGAATGTCTAGGTTTGCAGCCCCGACAAACCTGCAGCAGAAAGACTATCGTGAGAAAAACCATGGAAATAACAGAGTTTAGAGTCCTCTCTTCACACCCACTGCTGGCTGCCGGCAGTGAGGAGTGCACAGGGACAAAGCCAAGGCGAGCGCCAGAGCCCGAGCGAGGGAGCACACAGCCCCTTCGGTGCTGAGTTGCAGTGACCCCTGGGGCGCGGGTCTGACGAGGCGAGAGCCCTGACGGGAGGGTACCCCCGGGAAGCGGAGGCAACAGCCGTTTGCGGCCTGAGGCGGCAAGAGAAGCAGACCCGCCACTGGAAGAGGCAGCGGTCTCATCCACCTTCAACGCAGGCCAGGCGGCGGCCACGGGACAGGCACCAGGGGAGAGCGCACGGCCGGAGGTCAGCACAACCTCCCACCCGCAACAACACAAGCTGGTACCTGGGAACCCAGAAGAATCAATGGGACACATACAAACATTGTGAAGTTTAGTGAGACAGCAGGATGCAAGGTTAACATGGGAATAACACCATTTGTGCACAGTCAGACGGAAGACGGAAGGAAGGGAAATAGACAACTCATGAGAGGAAACGTCTGGGCAAGAAACATGGGCACAGCTTACTGAGGAAGACACAAAACTGCACGAGGACAGACAACGAAAAGCAGAAGTCAGATCTGGCATGGAAGCAATTTCCCAGATAAGACTCGTTAGGAATATGTGGATCACCCACGAGTTACTTTACAAATCCAGCACACTCCCCAAAAGGACTTCGCTGTCAAGTCTTTTTTTGGATCTAGTTGATTATCTGGAAAAATACAGACAAATAATCAAAAACAGCCAAGAAAAGGGGCAAAAGCAGGAGAAGAGGCTGACTGGGTGTCCTCATCCTGGTGCTTTGTCACCTCCGCGGCCAGTTAGCACACTCAGTCCTGCCTGAGCGATGAGCAACAAGCAAAGCAAGGAAACTACTGTCTTCAGGCCCCAAACAGGCAGCCAAGATTGTGATCCCTGAGCTGGAAATGAGCAGTGCGAACCCCACAGGACCCTGCTGAGTGAGGACACGGAGGTGAGGGTGCAGGGGGACCATGGCTGTGAGCATCGGTCAGGCGTGGCAGCAGACAGCTGGGGGCTGTAGACACAGAGCACTGGGGCTTTACCAGGTGTCCTCGTGTGTTCACTAATTACCAATGTGCACGTGAGCAAGAGGAAATCAGCAAAGGGTGGGAAAGATGCACCAAAAAGAAGCAGGCAGAGCAGTTCCTCCAAGTGCGCTTGTACAAGTGTGAGAAGAGCTCATGGTCCTCCATTGGGAGGAAGACCTTATAACACATGGGGCATCAGGTGAAACCCTGAGGTGGGATCACCTTAGGAGCTGGGCCAAATGGGTCTTGGACTATCTGGATCTACTTAATAAAGCTTAAAATCAGCCTTGAAAAGATCTAACTTACTACAAGTAACCTAACTTCATGAGAATAAATATCCAATATTTTAAAAAAGAAAACAGCAAAATTCAGCACTGGATGTAAAATTTCCACGGTTTGACTGTCAATCAAAAGTTACTAGGTTTAAAGAAGCAAGAAAATACAACCTGTGACTAGGAAAAAAATAAGTCCCTACAAACAGACACAGAAGCAACAAAGACGATGCGAGAAGAGCAGCTCAGGACCCTCCGACAGCATCACAAACACATGCCACAGGCTCAAAAAGGCAGAGGAAAATGTGGGCACAGCAAGAGGGGCAGAAGACCCCAAAGGGCAGTTTTAGAGAAGAAAACTACAGCATCTGAATGAGAAACACTGACTGCTTCTCGGCAGATCAGACACAAGAAGCACACCAGTGGCCCTGAAGACAGGGCAACAGAATTCATCAAAGTGAAGCATTTGGAGAAAAGACACTGAGGGAAGAGAACACCAGTATCTGCGGTGGGAGCACGTGCTCCAGCACATGAGCTCTCATGTGGACAGGGGGCGACGCTGAGAAACACCTGGAGAGAGAACGGTCAAAACTTTCCAAATCGGATGCAGACAACAATACCACAGATGCCAGGACTTCAACAAGCTATGCAGAGGAAAGCTTTCAAAGTCCCGTGCTTGCACATCGTAATCAAACAGCTGAAAACCAGCATGAAAGAGAAAACCTGAAGCAGTCGGAGAGAAAGACCCCGTACACACCAAAAACCAGCGTAAGGGTGACAGCGATTCTCGGCAGAAGCTGCCAACGCCAGATGAGAGAGACATCGTTAAAGAAAAAACTCCAAAAAGATAGTCTCTTCAATAAACGTTGTTGGGAAAACTGGACAGCCACATGCAAAAGAATAAAGGTAGACCACTATCTCACGCCACACACAAAAATAAACTCAAAATGGATCAAAGATTTGAAGATACATCCTGAAACTCCTGCAAGATAATATAGGTAGTACACTCTTTGACATCGAACTAAAAAGGATCTTTTCAAATACCACGGCCTCTCAGACAAGGGAAAAAAAAGAAAAAATTAACAAGTGGGAATTCATCAGACTAAAAAGCTTCTGGAAGGCAAAAGAAACTAGAATCAAAACAAAGAGACAACCCACCAATTGGGAGAAAATATTTGCAAATCATATATCCAACAAAGGGTTAATCTCCATAATATATAAGGAACTCACACAACTGAACAATAAGAAAGCAAACAACCTGATCAAAAAGTGGGCAGAGGAGATGAACAGACATTTTTCCAAAGAAGGTATACAGATGGCCAATAAACACATGAAAAGACGTTTAACATCACTAATCATCAGGGAAATGCAAACCAAAACTACACTAAGATACCACTTTATGCCTGCTAAAATGGCCATAATCACCAAGACCAAAAATAACAAATGCTGGAGAGGGTGTGGAGAGAAGAGAACCCTCACACATCGCTGGTGGGAGTGCAAACTGGTATAGCCACTATGGAAAACAGTATGGAGATTCCTCAAAAAACTAAAAATAGAAATACCTTATGACCCAGCTATCCCACTACTGGGTATCTATCCAAAGAACTTGAAATCAACAATCCAAAGTAACATATGCACCCCTATGTTTGCTGCAGCACTATTCACAATAGCCAAGACATGGAAGCAACCCAAGTGCCCATCAACTGATGACTGGATAAAGAGGACGTGGTATGTATATACAATGGAATACTACACAGCCATAAAAAAGACAAATTCATCCCATTTGCAATAACATGGAAGGACCTGGAGGGAATTATGCTAAGCAAAATAAGCCAGTCTGAGAAAGACAAACACCAGATAATTTCACTCATATGTGGACTATAAACAAATACTTGGACAAAGAAAACAGTTCAGTGGTTACCAGGGGAAGGGGGGTGGTGGGGGCACAGGGGGTGAAGGAGAGCACCTATGAGGTGACAGTCAAGAAATGATGTACAACTGAAATCTCACATTGATGTAAACTATTATGAACTCAATAAAAGAAAAAAAAAAAAAAAAAAAAACTCCAACCCAGAGTTCTTTACCGGCGACTGTATCTTTCAACAATTAAGACAAAAGAGACCTTTGCAGAAAACAAACACCAAAATAAGTCATCACAACAAGACTGACATTACAGAGAAGATGAAAGGAAGATCTTTGGGCAGAAGGAACCGCCTGGATGTCCGGTGAAGAACGCAAGTGGACACGTCCAGGCAGAAGACAGGCCCCCACACAGCTACCCACGGGACAGCTCCATGCAGGCCTACAGCAGACAGGCCCCCACGTGGCTGTCTATGGGAAGACCCCGTGTGCACCTACAGCAGACAGGCCCCCACACCGCTGTCCATGGGACGGCTCCGTGCAGGCCTACAGGAGCTGCAGAACACAGGCGACGGGAGGCAGTAACCGAAGCAGGGTTTGCAACCTCACATCCCTACTGCAGGACAAACTGGGGCACCCTGAAAACCGCAGGCCAGCCACCAAATAGAACAGAACAGAGGCAGAGCTAACAAATCAAAAGCAGAGACGGACTGGAACTGTAAAACAAAACTAAACCAAAGGTAGCAGGAGAAGAACCAGGGAGAAGCGGCGGCAGTTCAACCCGACGCAGAGACAGCACGCGAGGCGCAGGAAGAAGAGGGACAGGTCGACAAACGGAGAGGAAAGTACACCACCGCCTATCCTGTGGGGTCAGCGGAGCAGCGAGGAGTAGGCCGGCGCCACGTGAGGGGGCACTGTTCCTGGGCCGCGAGGAGAGGCCACTGGGGTGGCGAGGCTCCAACATGGCCAGAATGAGCATCCATTTGCAAGACCCTGTTGAGACACCGGGTTTTTTAACTTCGCCAACCTCAGCAGTTAGTGGAAATGAGAACTCTGGGCACAGGCCCAGACCAGGACACAACCAAGCAGGGAGGCTATGAAACGAGCTCGGGAACCCAGGGCCACGAAGACCCGCGGGCAGCCAGGCCCCAACCCAGCATCCCCACGGGGTCTCCAGAAGGTTCTTTTCACCAGCTCTTTCAGAACTGTGGCCTGAAGATGAAAACAAAGGGAAAAAAAGAAACGGAAGGCATATAATTTTATCAATTAACTATACCTAAAGAGTTTCATATTATACTTTGTAATTTATATTTACAAATAGTTTAGAGACCACTAAAATATAAAATATAAATAAAAGTTATATTTCACTAAGAACTTCTATTTGTCTTATAGATCCAATCCTTAAAATGCTTAAAGTGGATACATTTAGGAACAGAAGCAATTTTTTAATATTTTAGATTAAGTGTTTTCCTTATTTCATACCCCCAAATGCTGCTTGTCATCAGAAACCTTTTCTAAAAAATAACTACTTACAGATTGACTTCTGATTACCTGGCCAACAACCACCACTGGGCAGTGGGGCAGTTCCACAGCACCGCAATCCCGTGAGGCTCATGCACGTGCACGGAGTCCCGGCTGGGAACTGAGCAGAGGCAGACAAGTGCGTGCACATTCTTCAGGAACAGAGTGTCAGGCGTGGCCGGGGGTGTGCGGAGGCCACATGACACAGACTTAAATGCACAGAAGTACACTCCACGTGTGACGGTTGCAGGAATGTGGAGCACGCATGGAGGTGCTGACAGCTCTCCAGTGTGATCTTCACCCTGTGAAACTTCTCTGGGCTGGAGAATCCGAGCCACCCTCTGCCTCCACTTCTCACTGCACCCTCACCTCCCAGACAACTGGCAGCCCAGGACTCTGAATCGAGTCCATCTTCAGCAGGGTGCCACGTGCCGCCATCCGTCCAGCATTCTGCCTTACCCCCACCTCCTCCTGCCTCACCCCCACCTCCTCCTGCCTCACCCCCACCTCCTCCTCCCTCACCCCCTCCTCCTCCTGCCTCACCCCCACCTCCTCCTGTCTCACCCCCTCCTCCACCTGCCTCACCCCCTCCTCCTCCTGCCTCACTCCCACCTCCTCCTGCCTCACCCCCTCCTCCACCTGCCTCACCCCCACCTCCCAAACAACAGGCGTTCCTAAAGGCCCCACCCTGACCCACACCATGCCTCCCCACAGACACTGCCCAGTGCCAGCTGCAGACACAGAGACCCTCACACTTCATCTGTACCCCCACCCACGGGCATCGCAGACCTGGGGCCTCCCCAGCCTGTCTGCCACACCATGAGGCAGAGGGTAGGCTGTGGGGCCAAGCCAAGGGGCTCAAGTCCTATGTGATGGTGCACAGACCCTCCTCTGCCTGTACGTCACTCCCTTCGGCTCCTACGGGGCACAGAGACAAGGACAGCGCTCATAACAGCCTCAGAGCAGCACGCAGTGCTGACAGTGGATCCGCCCATCTCTCCACCACCTGTCGAGTAAGTGTCTTGCTGTCCCCTCCAAGCACTGTGCACTGTCCTCAGGTGCCCACGGCCCCCAGCCACAGACTCCTGCCTGCAGCTCAGCGCCGCTCAGTGAGTGAGGCCTGCAGGCTCCTCATGGGAGGGATGACAGCAGCCACTCTTACAGGGGGCGACGAGGGCACCTGGGTGGACGGTGAGCGTGTGGAGAAGACAGAGAGACAAAGGTCCTGACGTCAGTGAACCCTCAGCCTCCCCGCCTGGGAGACGCGATGTGCAAGCTTCCCCCATGGAGGTAGGTTCCACAGATGGAGGCTCCTGCCCCCCGCCCAGCTTTCCCACAACTCGGCGCCCACCAGCGGAGGCCCCGTGCTGGCTGCTGATGCAGAGCAAGGCCAGGGCACCGCCGGCCCCTCCCCAGCCCCTGGAGACTCACTGGCATCAGGGATGGAGGGAGGTCCTGCCATCAGCCCAGAAGGCGCCACAGGCAGGGCCCGTGACTGTGTGTGGAAGGCCCCCCACCACAGCGGGTGCTCCCACTTCCCCGTGGCACCCTGCCTCCTCCTGCCTTCACCATAACTGGCCTCCCTACTCCTGAAACTACGCCCCACAGCTCCACCGCTTGCCATGGCGCAGGTGACCCCATGGGGAAGGCCCAGAGCGAGGCCTGCAGCCCCCAGCCCCTACTCAACCCCTGTCCAGGGCTGCTCTCCGCTCCAGAAAGTTCACAAGTGGGTGGAAGATATGCTCCTGGGAGCAGCCTCAGGACGCCCAGCACATCACATCCCAGAAGTCCTGCAGCAAATATGCAGCTGCACCTTCACGGAAGCTGTCGCCAGGGCCTTTCCTTCACAATTAAATGGTTTTCTTGTAAATGGCCTAAAAAAAATGACCGAGGACAACCATACACCTGGCATTCATTTCATTCCTTCCAAACAAACTAGACGATACAATTGACATAACCACCAACGAGCAACTGCAAATTAAGATATTTTAGGTCACTACTGAGAAAAACCCAGCCCCCAGCGACAACCTTTCTAAAGCTGATTTTGTTCTAGGGCCACTAAGGCGGTTATGACATCCTAGTCCTCGCTGAAGACCCTCCCGTGGGAGGAACAGCCTGGTGCTGGTCTCCACGCAGCTGGGAGGGACATGCATGTCTCTCCCGACGCTGGGACAGAACACCAGGTGAGTTTAATCAGAGGCTGCCCAAAGAGCTCCGACCTAGAGCTTCACAAGGCAAACCACGGCCGTTCAGTTAAGGCTGAGACGAACTGACACAGCCTGCGTTTTTTCCAAATCCCCTGTGTATCCCTGGATATCGCGGTCCATTTGAATGTATGCATGGAGAATTGCCACAGTAATTTGATAAACGAAGCCAATCGTGCTTAGTTTTTTCAATATGAAAAAGAAACAAATGGCAACCAATGTATCTGAAAGTATCTCACACTCTAAAACGTCAACTCTGGTTACAACTTCTCTAGAAGCGTCCATGTAGACTATACTTCAAATGCTTGAAACTGCCGCATGCCATTTCCAGCCATGTGAAGATCACGCTGAGTGGAAGACGCAGCAAACACGGGAAGAGCCCGACCGCACAGGTGCACAGCGGTCTCCCACAGGGCCAGGAGGGCGTTCGGCCACCTCCGCTCCCCAGGGCTGCATGGAGAGCAGGGATGGCTCCAAGCAGAGGGAACTAGTTCGAGCAGCTGGCTTGGCAGTCAAGTGTCATTTAAACTGGGGCAAACTGGGCTGAAGCTCTTGTCACTCTGGAACTATCAGAGCCAATGAGAGAAATTTCTGGAAACCCCATCTCTGCATTTCCCCTGTACACATAAACTGTGAACAGAAATCCATCCACAAGGACTGTTTTCATCCTTTTTTCTCTTCCCAACAGAGGAGCCAGACCAAAAAATATTGTTTGTGCACCTAACTTCTCTTTTCATGTCAGCGAGAAATCCCACCAGCCCCTCTCTGGAGCTGGTTTAGCAATCCCCACAGGGTCATCCAGGGCTGCCCAACGCCTGGGGTCTCAGCGCCAAGGTCAAGCCCACTGTCCAGAGTCGGACAGTCTCCTGCCACAGCTTCCAGGAGAAATGGCTGACTTCCCGACACTGTAAGAGTATTTTCTGAGGTCTTCCCAGCCAGAAAGGGGTAAGGAATCAAACAGTCCCTGACAGTAAACTTCTAGAAGGCACTTCTGCAGTCTGCGGAACTGACTGCGACGCATGCCCACAGTTGCACCTATCTGCCCTCTTAAACTGCTGGCTCGTGATTTTCTTGGAATCTCGTGAAAGCCAGTGAGCCAAGGCAGGTGCCTGCAGCTCCTGTGAGGGCATCCGCCCCCACTCCCATCGGCCCTCACACCCTCAGAAACACACGCCTGTGCCCGTGTCCCCAGCCGCCCAGCACCCCCTCCCACCTTCCTCATGCACTGGGCTCCAGCTCTGACCTCGGCTGCATCAGCCACATGTGGCTGCCACCTCGTCACAGTCAGCTTTGTGTCCCCTTGGGGGCTACTGTCAGCAGTCACTCAGACCCTCACCTGTGTGGTGCCATGAAGGGACTTTGCAGATGTGACTGAAGTCCACAACTAGAGACTGTGGGTGATGGTGACTGTCCCAGGTGACACAGCCGGGCCTGACCCGACCAGGTGAAGCGCCTCTCAAGGAAGCTGTGGATGTGGGCTTCAGGCCTGCCGAGGGATTCCAGACCTGCCCGCCCACCATCCCCGAGGCCGACCCTGCAGACTCCTACACACCCTTGTCCTGGACCCGCTGCTGCGGCGGATGCCGCCTGGCCCCTCAGTCCTTGCCTCCCGGGGCAGCACTCCCAGGGCTGCTTGCAGTCTCCCTTACATCCGCCTCCTCCTGCCTCCCCCCTGCCTCCACCAGCCTCCTCCCGCCGCCTCCCCCCTGCCTCCACCAGCCT